>NC_138979.1:158598988-158830857 GCF_964341445.2 Mesoplodon mirus | reverse complement strand
GCCGCATGGCACGGCTCTGGGGACCGCCCTTCACAGGGACCAACAGCAGAGATGCACCTGCAGGGCTGCTCGTGGCCGCCCTGGACAAGGGGTGAAACGCATTCAGCTCTGCGCCCTCAGGACCCGAGTCACGGTGGGCGCCAGGCCAATATCTGTGGCCACAGGAATGGCTGCAAAGGGAAGGGAGGGAGGTCCTGGTTCTGGTGACCGAAGATTCCTGATGTTGTGTGATTTAAAACCAAGCTTCCCCCCATATATCCAATTACACTGAATATCATAAAAGTAGAGTCTGGGCTTGCAGAGAGGATTTTAGAAGCTCTTGGGCTATACTTTTTATCTCCAGCTGTTCTATTTCCTTTATCCGCTCTCCTGTCACGGATCAGAGGGGACCCTCTTTAAGTCTGGATTTATGCATCCACGCTGGGGGTGGAGATTAGTCCCTGGCACGCTCACGTGCGCTCACATGCATTCTCTCAGCCAGGACTGAACAGAGCCCTCCTGGCGCAGGAGCAAAAGGCGCTGGTGCCAGGAGGTAAAGCAGGATGAGGTGCTGCACACCTGCCAGGGACACACTCCTCCGTGCACTCCCGGCCTGAAATGCACGGTGGATTTCGTGGCCCTGGATATGCTCAGACTGGGCAAGGCAGTGCTGAGTCAGCAGATGCTCCCACCCTGGGGCCCCTCACGAGGACCAGCACCCTGCGGTCATCCCTCAAAGTCTCTGCAGTGGTGCAGGTGGCTGAGAAATAGGTAAAGGGGGCCTCTATACCACTCCATCTTGGGGACCTGGGGGACAGGGATGAGAAGGGGACGTGGAAAGGGCTCCCAGGGGTGGTTCATGGGGACCAAGCTGGGGGTAGGACCTGGGGCTGAACTGGCCGCACAGAGTCTGCCTGGGTGCATGATGGTGGCCACAGGGGGCATGGCTTCCCATGCAGGACCCACCTGCAGGCACAGCCTTGGGGGCTGGTCTGAGCACCGTCCCGATAAAGAGTTTTAGAGTCAAGTCTTCTGTCACGAATACTCAATAAGGAACTGAAGTGCAACTCTTTTTTTTTTTTGTGGTACGCGGGCCTCTCACCGTTGTGGCCTCTCCTGTTGCGGAGCACAGGCTCCGGACGCGCAGGCTCAGCGACCATGGCTCACAGGCCCGGCCGCTCTGCGGCATGTGGGATCTTCCCGGACCGGGGCACGAACCCGTGTCCCCTGCATCGGCAGGCGGACTCTCAACCACTGCGCCACCAGGGAAGCCCCTGAAGTGCAACTCTGAGATGTGTTTAGTACAATGCCTCAGCACAAGGAGAGAACTCTTTTGTGTCATAACCTGAAATCAGATATTCAACCTTATCTGGTTTACAGCAGACACATGGCTGCCTGGAAAGTCATTGCTATTACAGTCAATCGGCATCTACACATCCTCCCAGGACTTCGTGGTGTGAGACGGTCCCCCTGCCACATCTTTGGTCTCAGGGTCTTCCAGCGTAGAACACTCCCCCTCCCTCTTTCTTGTCTATGTCAGTGTCTTGTATACTCTTCAAAGTCCAGCTTATGATTTGCCTACTCTGGTTTACACTCATCTGTCCCTTTTTAAAACACTTCCAAAATGGTTCTTAGAGTTTACACTCATTTATATTCATTTAATGTTTTAAGAGTTTCTTGTGTCTTTTCCTCAAGGACCTACAAAGTCGTTGCAGGCAAAGATCACGCATCTTGACTTTCTCGCATCCCTTAGCAGACTCTCGGGGGCTGGGTACAGGATAGGTGTGTAATGAACATCATTTGATGGATGTACGGGACCGACATGGTCTCTAACTCTAAATAAATAACATGGATTTTGCACATTGACACTGGAGCAGACAGTCCTTTGCCCATAGCATATGCTCTTTTTAAAGTAAAAAAAATAAAAAATTTATAAAGCCACTCTATGGAAAAATGCCATTGGAAGATGGGAATTAACCTTGTATATAAAAGAGAGCTTGGGGCCAAGAAAACACTGAGATTTCCATCTAATCCACTGAGAAGCCACCACTTGGCTAAGATCAGTAAGGGTCTTAGATAAGTCACATTTTCTATGTGTCTCTGTTTCTACATCTAATACAGTGAAAGCCTGTAAACCACGTTACCAGAGTTTTCATGACCAGGATCTCTGCCCCTTTTAATGTGCTCCCTTTCCTTCCACTTACAATGGGCCCCATGTTTTGAAAGTTTTCATTTTTTCTACTAAACGGTAACTGTAAGCACATTAGACGTTTCCCCTCATCTTGATTAGTCATAGCCCAATAGAAACAATGAGATGTTCTCATGGGCATCAAGTGACCAGAGTAAACCACTATACAAAGTTGCTAGAATTCCTCCCAAAAGGAAAAGCACTTTTTAATTAGCTTTTACAGTTACGTCTCCAGGTCTTGAATGATATTTACTTTGGCTTTCTGAAATTCTGAAATGAGTCCACTGACCGCTCTTTCTTCTGGTTAGCCTGTCCAGTATTCAGGACCCTGGACTAGGAAGTTTTGAAGGGGATGGTCTCTGAACTGCCTTTCCACTGTGGATTTCCATGGCTTTATGGTTTTAGTTAATGGACAGTGTCATTAAATCCATTTGACCATTGACTTATTCTTGGAGACATGTTTCCAATAACTTGAAAACATGTCATCTGGACTTAAAGAACAAAAAATGCTGGTATTGGTCAGTGCTAATCTGGTGATAACAAAGCTGCACATAAAGTTTGTTCTCTGTGTCAACCTTAGACAGATTAACTGGAATTTGAATCTGAACCATAACATCTGATTGACAAAGGGAGGTGGAAAGAGAGATGCAAATTTCTTCATATACACGCTGCACACAACTCAAACCTTGGAGAGATTTACCTGAGGTTTTCAGAACTGAATTCCGACTCCAGAAATCGTAGAAACTGGTCCCGCCCCACCTGGTCCTTCAATATCTCGTCGAAAGAGAAGCCCCATCTCTTTACTCGCTGCTGGCTGGGCTCTTTGCTTTGGGAGGGGGAAACAAAGGTTTAAAAGATGATCAATACCAGGCAAAAACCTGTCATATTCTCTACAGCAACTCAAATTTATTTTGCTGCCACGGGCCAAAGGGAAATGTCTCATATTTAAGTGACAGATTCCATAAAACCTGCACAAATCCCAAATGCAGACTTTTGTACACCAGCACTAGCCAACAGTAAAAAGTCTCTTTAAAGAAGGTATTTGAAGGGGGCCACATTTAAGTGAGGGTCACCAGGATGCCCGCCAGGTGGCTGCTCTATAGGAACTACAACCCCACTGACTCGGCTTCCCTGGGCCACTCCTGTCAGTTATAAGTCCAACTCTTAAGGCCATCATTATTTTCACTTAAAAAAAAATAAAGAGGATGCCTTGTGAATCCGACCTTTCATCAAAGATGTAGCCCTCCCCCCGCCCCTTCCTCAATCCACAGGGGAAAAACAGAGTCCAGTTTAGATCCAAGTGATATACAGCCGGTCAGAAATGCATCCACTCATCCAGGATAAACCTTATTCAGTTGTTTAGAAGCAGAATGCTGCATTCATTCACTGATTTAACCACCACCCGCACAGTGTTTATGATGGCCTAGGCGTTGTTCCCAGCACGTCACATCTGTTAATTCACTGAGTCCTTGAAACTACTTTGAAAAATGTACTAGTATTGTCCCCATTTTGCAGATAGGAAACTGAGGCCTAGTGACCATTTGCCCAAAGACACACTAGGAAGGGATATGGACTGGAGACTCTAGGTCAGACAGTGTGGCTCCAGAGTGCAGCTCTTAGCTCTGCTGTGCTGCCTCACATCCATGGGACCCTCTCCAAACCAAAGCATGGGGGAGAGGGGGATGGGGAATTGGTCTTATTCATTTTGTGTTGGAAGATGAGAATATTTCCTTCAGCTTCTGTCCTTTCCATTTACAGTTCACTTGCTGTATTTATTCCTCTGACTCCTTCTAGCAGCAATAGGGTGCTAGTTCACAAGCTACACACTGCCATCTCCTACTCAAGCGGTGGTCTGTGGACCAGCAGTGGAATCTCAGGCCCCACCTCAGACACGTGGAATTGGAATCCACAGCTTAACAAGATCCCTGGGTGATTTAAGTGCACATTAAACTCTGAGAAGCACTGGCCTAGCAATATTTATTTCCCCTCTTTTTTTGATAGTCATTGATAAATTGATGTTTAATTTATGTCCAAAAAGAAGAAGAGGTTTACAAGAATACAATTACTAAAACAAAACAATAACAAAAAAGCAAAACTCTTAAATATAATAATAAGAACAAGTGATGACAAGTCATGGTAGGGGATGATTATTATACCAGAAAATCTAGGCTAGGGAAACTGCTGCAAGTGAACAAAAAAATTATTAGAGCTTCCTTGGAGCCAAGACAAAAAGAGATTTGAATGGATTACATAACTCTCAACATTTGAAAGAGCTAGCTTATAAGTTTGTCAGTAAAGACAACTTTTGCTCTAGTATTGAATTATAAGAGGAATTATCTCACAAGTCTTTACATAAGAGGCACTGAATCACAATAAATGATGTTTTTGATACTTTTCTTACAACAAAAAGTGCAGGAAACTTTTACATACAGCTACTTTCAACAAAAGCCAGAAGCATAATTTTAAATTCTAGGGTGTGGTGAAGTTATTTTTATGGAGAGCCAAATAATGAAGTACATAGTTTCATTGTCATCTGGCTTGATACAAGAAAATTATAGAAACTGGAGGAGAAAATAGCATGAATATTCCGTTCATTTTCAATGGTCTCACTCAGGCTTTTTGCAGGAGCTCAACAGTAGCTGTCTCTCCACTCCCCACATCCAAACTTGGGTTATTCTCCCAATGCAGCTCTGTTGCCAAGGACAGAAGGTGGAGATAGAAAGTGTGTAGGTGTGGAATGAAAGCTAGCCACATTGGTTCGCAAAGGCTCCTGCCCACCGGGCTCAGAATCACTGCACAGTAGCGTCAACAAATGATGCAAAGAAGGTACATTTCATCTGCAAACACTAGCGCTGTGAGCGCTGCTCTGTAGTGTAGGGTGCAGTGATCACATCCAAGTATTCCCCCTCTTTGTAAAAATGGACACAAACGTCTTATTATCTCTAACAGACATTAAGTGAATAAAATGATATTTCTTTGGGTTATGGAGTTGATATATTCTCAATATTTATCTCAGGAAACTACACTTAGTAAAAGAGAGGAAGAGAGCACGTGTGTGGAAAGGTTTGGAAAACAAATAGCTCTAGACCAGTGCTACCTGATAGAACTTTCTGCGATGATGGAAGGATTCCATATCTGTGCTCCAGTGTAGTAGCCACCAGCCACATGTGGCTATTGAGTCCTTGAAATGTGGCTAGTGTGACTGAGGAACTGAATTTTAAATTTTACTTAATTTTAAATAATTACAGCTTAAATTTAAGGGGCTACATGTGGCTAGTGGCTACTGTATTGGAAATCACAGTTCTGGAATGAAGTGATTCAAACCCATTTCTTCTATTTCTGCACCGCTTGGTGTAATCATTCTCTGCAGGATCTTCTAATTCTGGGGCTTGTCCTTGGGGCTTGGGGAGGCACTTGTGATCTCTAGGGATAGCTCAATAGGGTGACAGTGGAAGACTAAGCCTACCAGGTCAAACAATGGGGAATTCCATGAAAGATCTCTTCCAAAGTGCCAGGCTGGGCCTTCTGCAATGAGCCAAGAAGACAGATTCTGAATTCTCTCAAACCCAAGCCACAGAACCAATCAAATTCAATAGCTTTCCAGGGCACAAAAAAATGCCTTTAATAGAGAAATCCCCCCTGGGGTTGAGGCTAGCAGCAAATATAGGACCCAGAGAGTTGCAGGAAAGCATCTCTTTCTGCCAGTGTCATGCTGTGACCTGGAATGGGCTCAACTATCTGCTCTTTGCCACCAAGGTTGCAGGGCTCTGCAGGGATGGTGCTGGTGGCAGCTGCACCCCAATCAAAGGCTGTGCCCAGAGAGCCAGGTGTGGAAAGTTGTTTGGTCACTGCAGTGACTGCCTTATGGACACACACCTACCACTAGTGTCACCACTTTCTGGTACCCAAGCAGTGAGACTGCATTCATCCTGCCAGGTTCCTTGGTGGTGGCAGGAGTGGGATAAGGGCCATTTTGAGGGTAAGCCAGAAAGCTTGGGGTGTCACAGTAGAGGCAGCATCGGAGGCCTAGGACAGAGGTCGGGATATCCAGAAAGCTGCAAGCTCAGCCTTCAGCAGAAACAAGGAGGTCTGGAGAAATAGGATACCCTGGTGTGGTAGTTTCCTAGGGTGACCACAACGAAGAACCAACAAACTGGGTGGCTTAAAATAGAAATTTATTCTCTCACAGTTCTGGAGGCTAGAAATCTGAAATCAAGGTGTTAACTGGGCCGCTCTCTCTCTGAAGGCTCTAGGGGAGAATATGTTCCATGCCTTCCTCTTAGCTTCTGATGTTGCCAGCAAGCCTTGGCATTCCTTGGCTTGCTCATACATTACTCCAATCTCTGCCTCCGTTATCACATGGTGTTCTCCCTCTGTATCTGTATTAGACATTTACTCTGTGTGTGCCTGTGTCTCTGTTTTCTCTTTTTATAAAGACATCAGTCATATGGATTAAGAGCTTACTGTACCCGAGGACGACCTCCTCATCTTAACTAATTGCATCTTTAATGGTCCTGTTTCCAAATAAAGTCACATGCTGAGATTCTGAATTTTTAGGTGACATTATTCAAACTAGTACACCTGGGTTCCTTCAATTATCCATTATTCACAATCCTATTTCTGTATCTGGACACTTCACATCTGCTCCGTTTCTTCTAGGACATCTGGTCATTGGGATCTATTCTATTAAAAGCTTCTAGGATACAACTTTTCTATATTTGTCTTTCTTGTATCACTTGATTATTTCCAAGCATCATCCCTTTTAAGGTTTAAGATCAGATTTAAACATATTACTACCACGGAATGGTCTCTGTGGTTATAAAATAATTCTGAAAAGTAAAATATCTCTGAACATCCATCCCCAGGTGACCGGGTCAATAATTTTCCCTTGGCCCAACTCAAACAAATAATCCATGGAACTCACAGCTCCTTTATTTCCATCCATTGTGTAGAAAGGCTTCCTTATGACATATTTCTAATTATGGTTTTATAGCATCATTTAGCTTCTTAAGGGTTTATGTCATTGTCTCTCCAGCTATCTTGTGAGCTCTCTGAGGGCAGAGATCACATATCATGTGTCTTTGTATTCATCATAGTGCTTTTCACACAGCAAGTATTTAACCCTAAGAGGAAATCAGTAAGATGTGTATAGTGATGTGGATGATGTGTCCTTACACTGACAGTATTTTCTAATCGCTAGCTGGATGCCTTTTTCTAACTCTAATTTCTCTTCTGTGTCCATTGATCCTCACCAAATTCTGCCTCCAAGTGAGTGGCCCAAACCAACATATAGCAAAGACAGGTGGCTCTCCAAGGGAGTCTGTCATTCCAGCTGATCTCCCAACTAGAGCATGGAGGAAATCTCCCAAACTGAGAACAAGAGAGCCAGATTCACAAGAAGCAGCCATCTACAAAAACACTCAGCTATCTTCAAAAGATATTTGAGTTATCAGAAAAACTATGATACAAGGGATTGTTCCTTAAAGAGTAAATACCCATTGACCCCATCTCAGGACCAGGGCTGTTGAAGGAACAATCGCAATTTTATTTAATGCCCCAAGAAAACCTGAGGGTCCTAAATACTTCAATGGGGAGTGGTCTTATTATTTGTTGCTGTGTAACAAACCATCTTTAAACTCAGTGGCTTAAAACAACAATTTATTCCTCTCTCTCAGTATCCCATGGGTTGACTGGGCTCAGCTGGGTGGTTCTCACTTGGGGGTCTCTCAAGAGGTTGTAGTTGGATGGCAGCTGGGGTGGTGTCATTTGAAGGCTGGACTGGGTTGGACATCCACAATGGCTCATCACATGGCAGATGATTCTGGGTTTTGGCCAGGAGCTCAGCTGAGGCTGTCAACCTCATGGTCTCCCTAGTGGTTTGGGTTTCTCACGGCTTGGCCAACAGGTTCTAAGAAGGAGTGTCTTAAAAGCAAATGTCTCAAATGACCAAGGCCTGCATTATGACCATTTTCTCAGAATGTTATTTCTGCCATACTCTGTTGGTTAAATAAGGCACCAAGGCCAGCCCAGATAAAAAGAGCAGGAGGTGTCCCATCCTGATGTAAGCGGCAGCCCAGGCATACAAAGAGAGAAGGCACCGATGGGGCCATATTCGGAGACTGACTGCCACAGCGAAGGAACTTGACTAATATCTTGGATGAACAGTTCTATCAAACTTGCTGGGCAAGGGCAGCTCAGGCACGGTCTCTGCCTCTCAGCAGGTCAGGCTAGTTGGGAGTGGATGCCTTTGGCCAAGCAGGATGGGCCGGCTTCCTTGTAGCTCTTTGCTCATGCACCTTTGCCCAGCATAGAGAGAAAGCCAAACGTATATCATGTGGTGAGAGCAAATCATGAACCACAGTCCTGCAGGCAATGCCAGGTTCTTGTTAGATCCACTATCTGGCTGATGGCATATTCAGGAATACTTCCCAGAGACACTCTCCTGGTGGTGTTTAGACTACAGAGCTCTCTCCAACTGAGATCTGGCAATTTGGGGCTTATTTTCCCTCAGTGACGAGCCCTGGCAATCACTACTTTCTTTATCAAACCTTGACTTCTCAGAATTTCCATTAGGTAGACTTGAGGCACATCCTTTAAAAGGGCAGCCTTGTATTGCCCTCTGAACATGCCCTTTCTCATTGTTGGATTTCTAGACCTAAAAGTTTGTCTGAGAAGGAGACAGGATTAAAGCACAGTTTTCTATTATTTATGCTACGAGGTGCATCACCCTGCCAATTATTCTGTTAAACCCCGTCACCGTCTTCCACTGGGTTGTCTGAAACCTCCACAAGGCAGAGACAGCACATTCATCTCTGTGGAATCCAGACATTCTCTGCGATGCCCTCCGCCTTGGACATTGTAAAGAGTCTGTACCCATTCGCTCATGCCCAGTAGAAATCACAGCCCACCTCAGATGAACACAAAGTCCCAAGGGACTCCTGCTCTCTCCCATGCTGCCTTGACTCTTCCACACACCTTCACCCATCTTCACCAAAAACCTCCTTCACACAGTGTTTGGGAGGGTAGAGCCTTTACTGAAATTGGAGGGTCCTGAGAAGGGGGTACACATTGCCCCATCCAGCTGTAGGCAATTTAAAAAAATCACATACTCGGTATTCCTATTTTGAAAAGTCCTTGGACATCTCAGCACTAGGGGGTTTCCTGGCCCTGCACAGAGGCCTGGTCTCTCCCGTCACTCTGCTCCTCTTTCCACCTTCACTTTTCACTGCCCTGAGGGATGAAAAGTACCTTCATCTCATTTTCTTATGGGGCACAACCTCTCCACCTGTTGTTGAGTCTCTGCCCACACCCCTGCCCTCAGGGCCTGACTCTATGTCCCAAGCGACAATAATGTCCTTTGCCAAATGAGGAGGAATCCTGAGGCCGGGAGGTAAGATAGCACGTTTATTCACCTCGCTACATTAGTATCTTGAGAGACCTTCTTGCTCAGAAGGCAGCACATAGTAGGTTCACAATACTATTTATTGAATTAAACTGAAACTGAGAAAAAATAACCTTTGATTATTTTACCGGTCATGTTCAGCCTTTCTTTCACGGACAAAGGCTGTTTCATCTTTAGGCTGAACCAGGATGTTGGCACTGATCCCCGACTCTGTGTCACCAAAGGCAGGTACCCAACCACCGCCAGCAACTGACTGGGTGGGAATGTCCTACTGGAAGAAGAAACCAGGCCTCACAGCTTCTCTTCATTTTCACTTGTATCTAAATAACTTGACTCTGCTTGAAGGTAGACAGAACACTGCAGGTGTTAGGTCAGGTGTTATGATTAGAGTAGAAGCCTGAGCAGTAAGAACAGAGCCAGAGCCTAGTTGTGGGGGCAGCTCGTCTCTTGGGGACCAAGCTGATAGGCTGGGATAAACCAACAGGCCAGATGACTGCCATTTTCCCAAGCTATCACATGTTTTATTGCTGACTTTCAAGAAAGAAGGAGGAAATCCTAGTGTCATCATGGTGAATTCAATTCATGCACTTACCTCTCCTCCTTTCCCAAATACCAACGAAATGGCCAACAGAATGGTCACTTCTCCACCTATCCTCCATCCAACCTATACTTTTTGAGTACCTACTATGTGCCAGACAGGGGTCAAGGCACTAAAATAATTTTAAGTCTTATCTAGAAAGAGAACCAGGGGGAGGATGTGATATAGAGTGACTGGATGGATGGGGTGACCACTACAGATTGAGTGGTCATAGAAGACCTTCTTCTTCTTCTTCTTTTTTTACATATACATGTATCTATTCTTCTACAAATTCTTTTTCCATTTAGGAGAAGACCTTTCTGAGGAAGGGACACCAATGCTGAGTGAGACTTGAATGAGAAGAGAAGTCAGCTGTGTGAGGGTCTGCAGAAGTGGTCCAGGAAGAGGGAACAGGCAAGAGCCTGGAGTTCCATGAAATACTAAAAAACAAGACAAAACATAGTGTGTAGAGGCAAAGAAATTTCCTACCAGCAGATGACAAACGTTGAGGAATTTCGTGAAGGTATGAAGCAGTTGGACTCACTGAACTGGTGACAAAGCTGATTGAGAGCCACCTATGCTTCTAGTGGGGCCATCTGGGAATAAAGTAACTTAGTGTCCCCAGCATAAGTCTGAGAAAACCCCAAGCCCTGAGCAGCAGGACCGGAAGTAGAGGCAGTTGGTGGGCACTGAACAGGGTACATAGGGAATAAACTCAGAAATATGGGACACAGGCTCCCTGGGGCAGAGAGGGTCTCCTAAGTAAAGGGGGGATGTTTTCTGGCCAGCTTCTCATGTGGGCAATAAAGCCAGAGGGTGGTGCCTCTGTAACCTAGGGGTGGAACAGCAAATATGGATGGGAAAAACATCTCAGCAAGGCAGGGAGACTTCTAAATATGCTGAGGTTTTCCCCTACTTCTCATAGGTTTCTGCAGATCTATCTGGGTGTCCCTAAGATCCCTCAGCAGAAGGGAGAAGAGTGGCCTTCTTGGGAAGCACCATGGAGAGGAAACTGAAGAACTTCAGAAACCCAATCAGGGCCTGAAACACAGCAGCACACTCGGCTGCAGGGACATTGGGCTAAGGAAAGCTGGGGCTCGACCACCCACGGACCCCCGCAGCCACCCATCCCACTTCCAGAGAGGATCTAGTCTTTCAGTCTGTTCTTGGACCTTATGTCCAGGACCCAGAGGAGAACCCTGCCGATTTACCTGTGCCCGCCTCCCATTAATACACTCAGGTGAGGCCGTACAGCCACGTGACCAGAGGAAAGCCTGTCCCAGGTCAGGGGAACTCAGGAGGCACACCAGGATTTCTCAACCTGTGCTGTGCCTCAGAATCACTCAGAAGGCTTGCTAAAAATATAGGCACCCAGAACCACCCTGGGGTATCTGTATTTGAATGAGCACCTGCAGGTGATTCTGATGTACCCCGTGGTTTGAGGACCACCCACCCAAACAATTACTGAGGGAACCCTCATCAGCTACTGGTATAGTCCATCTGGACCAGGGCTGTACATTAGCATAAAATTAAGAAAAAAATGCCCCACTGCCAGAAATTCTGACTTAATTGACCTGGGGAGGGGACTGGATATTGGTATTTTTTAAAATAAGCTCTCCAGGTGGTTCTAATGTATGGCAAAAGTTGAAAGCCAAGACCTTCATTTATGAAAACCAGCAGTACCCCAAATTTCTGGGTATCTGAAAGGATTGATCTGCTCTGAACAGTGATTGGAGTAATGAGACAATGAACAGAAACAATGGTTCTCTGATCAATGATACCCTGTGAAATAGATTAAGTGGTAGAAATAGAGGTAAGATATGAAAAAAGATCTGTATCCCATCCTCAGGGCGATTCAAGAGGATAAACATCACTAGAACAGAGCAGGCTACTAAAAACAAGTAGTCCAAGAAATATTACAGATTCTTGGAAATAAAAAGCACGGTTGTCAACCACTCTTCTCAACACTTTGTAGGAAAAGAAAAACTCATTAAAGTATAAAATCACAGAATGGACACCATTGAAACTGGTGACTCTGAAGAGTAATTCAAGGAATTCTATCCTTGAATATAGAATAAAAAGACTAAGAGATGGAAAAATAGTAGAGAAAAGAGATAGGGCTGCTACACCCCACATGACCAGAATTCCTACAAAAGGATTTCCTGAAAAGAGAGGGTAGAATGGAGGAAAGTGTAGGAATAATTGAAAGAAAGGAAGGAAGGATGGAAGGAAGGAAGGAAGGAAGGGGACCCAAGTTATAGAAAGATTTAAGTTCTTGGATCCGATCAAAGGGACTACCGAGGCCATGTCAGAAATATTAGAAAGAAGATACCCATCTACATACTATTTTCTTTTAATGTTGATTGAGAAATATGTCTCAAAGTGTTAGTTTCAAATATATCAGATTGGGACTTCCCTGGTGGCGTAGTGGTTAAGAATCCGCCTGCCAATGCAGGGGACATGGGTTCGATTCCTGGTCCGGGAAGATCGCACATGCTGCAGAGCAACTAAGCCCATGCACCACAACTACTGAGCCTGTGCTCTAGAGTCCGCATGCCACAACTACTGAAGCCTGTGCACCTAGAGCCCGTGCTCTGCCACAAGAGAAGCCACCGCAATGGGAGGCCCATGCACCGCAGTGAAGAGTAGCCCCCGGTCGCCACAACTAGAGAAAACCCACACACAGCAACGAACACCCAATGCAGCCAAAAATAATAAATTTTAAAAAAGTATATATATATATATATATATATATATATATATACATACATATATATATATATATATATATATATATATATATATATATATCAGGTTAACAAAGCTCTGGGGAAGAACGGGATTTGGAGGAGGTAAAGAAAAACTTCTAGTTTTCATTTTTTATACTTCATTATTATTTGCTTGAAGTAATGACATTTTAAAATAACCCCCTTAAAAGTATGACTAGACTAGAAACTAGAGTAACAAAAACTAATACAAAACTTGATTAATAAAGCAAAATTCAAGGAAGAGAAACAGAAACAAGAAGAAAAATTAGATTCAGAAAGCATAAACTATCAGGAAAAAGATTCACTATATGATCCAAGTAAATGTGACTGCTTTCTATCCCAAAGTCTAAGGCAAAACATACCACTAGAAAAATGGGCCAAAACCACAAAAACAGGCAAGCCACAAAAGAAAAATGAGTATCTAGTAATCATGAGAAAAGATTCTCAAGTATGTTAACAAAGAAATAAAAGTAAAATATTTTTATTTTCATCTGTCAGCTTTGCAAAGATGAAAAAACTTGATAATGCTTGGGTTGGTAAGGATGTGGGGAAATGGGCACTTTTAAGCTGAGGGCATGAAAAAAAGTTGTTATTGTTTTGCTCCAGGGGAATCTAGCCATATGAACTAAAATTAAAATACACATACCATTCTTAGCAGTTCCAACACTGGACATTTATCCTAAAGAAATAATTGGACTTATGTATAAGGATGTTCCTTGTATCACTGTTTATGTTAACAACAACAACAAAAGGTTATAACCTAAATATTTTTTTCCCCAAACAGTGACAAACTTTATCGTGGGGGGTTCCCACCTGGGATCCCAGCCTCTTAAATAAAAAGGTGCATAGAAAAAAAGGGATTTAGAAACCTTTGTACAATACCTACATCCTGGGCCCCAGGGCGAGAAGGGGGCAATTGCTGGGTGGGCTGCAGGGGTGGAGGCAGGGCCCTTGCCACCTGCATGCCCACATCTGCCCTGAGCATAAGGGTGAGGGAGAGATGCTCTGGGAGGGACGAGGGAGCTCCCAAGCTTGGGGCAAGATGGCTGCGGGCGAAGTGTTATGACCTGGGCATTAGTTAAATAAATTACACTACAATTATGTAAGTGGACGTGATGTAACTATTAAAAAGCATAGGCGGGGCTTCCCTGCTGGCGCAGTGGTTGAGAATCTGCCTACCAATGCAGGGGACTCGGGTTCGAGCCCTGGTCTGGGAAGATCCCACATGCCGCGGAGCAACTAGGCCCGTGCACCACAACTACTGAGCCTGCGCATCTGGAGCCTGTGCTCTGCAACAAGAGAGGCCGCGAGAGTGAGAGGCCTGCACACCGCGATGAGGAGTGGCCCCCACTTGCCACAACTAGAGAAAGCCCTCGCACAGAAACGAAGACCCAACACAGCCAAAAATAAATAAATAAATAAATAAATTTCTAAAAAAAAAAAAAAAAAAGCATAGGCGGATCTATACGTGTTTACCTGGAAAGATTGCCATGATATATTGTTAATTAATAAATTATGGGACAATGTATATGTAAAGGACCTATTTATCCAAAAGAATATGATATCGTATATACATATAGATCTAAAGGGATAGACAGTAAGTCAAAGGTTTTCACTCTTCCTTACTTCATGGTGCTCTTAATGTCTCACTAAGTTTTTCATGGAGCCCCTGGGCCAAAACAACAACAAAAACCTTAACAGTTTTTTTTTTTTTCTTAAAAAGTCAAAGAGCGTAATATGTATCTATGTCCTAAGAACTTAATGGCTATTTGAAATACATAAAAATTGAAAGAAAAAATAATACGTTTACTTCATTCCTAATGACCGCGTGTGTGCTGTGGAGTACTGCACATCTTCTCAAACTTTGGAATCAGACTGGACCCGCCCCCTCATTTCCTAGTCCATGTTGATTTTTGTCCAGTACTTGCTTTTTATCACAACAACTGCCCTGAAAACCCAGATTTGCAAAGATATGACATCACTGGAAGGAATGTAATGTGATCTAATGTTGAGAACGGTGAATGACCATAAGCTAATCGTCTATACAGTATCTGACATGGGTTGAACATCACTATGTTTCCCTCAAAGATTTAGAATGTCCCGTGGGAACCCTGTGAGTTCCCTGCAGCAGCCTAGAGTGCCCTGGAGCAGTTTGGGAATCATGGCATTCGACTATTACCAAAGGTTCCTTCTGGAAAATGAGATTGGGCTGGAGGGAGAAACAATTATCTTTGTTATGCCCATCTGGACAGTTTGAACTTTTTATAAGAAGCGTCTATGACTTCTATTACTTCTTATAAGGTTTTCCATTTTAAGAAAAGAAGCCAGAAAAAGAGCAAGAATGAAAGTGAATGAGAGAGATATAAAGAAATAAAGAACATATAATGAGGTGTCTCGCCGAGGGGCAGAGGGTACAAAGGCACACCACACTGGGTTTCCTTCTGTAATCGTGAACGTGGTCTAAGTCCCCCTGGGCTTCAGTTCCTCAGCTACTAAGTAAACACACTAGTTTCTCTCATCGGTAAGGAGCTATGGGATGGAACCATTGCTGCCTGCTATTCCAGAAGAGCAGAGTGATGAAAACCACAGCTCTGGAGCCCTCTGCCTGGGTTCTAATCCTAACTCTGCCACCTACTTGCTGTGTGACCTTGAGCAAGTTCACTAACTCCTCTGTGCTTCAGTTCCCCATCTGTTCAATTGTGAGAATAATAATGTTTACCTGTCGTGGGGATTCAGTGGAAGACACTTACTGTGTGGCCAGCACAGAGTAAGTGCTAGCTATTATCGTTGCTGCTGCTAATGTATAAGCCAAACTGACCCACAGATTCTTGCCCTCCAGCCATCGGAACTAGGAAATGTGAAGGACTGTCCCAGTTATCATAACATCTACAGGGTCATAGAGAGGTCAGAGGGAAGCCACAAAGGATCCATGTACAAAGCTATTAGGAGGTAGAAACCATGGGTAAGGAATCCAGTTGGGTGGTTACTTGAGGGGTTTCTGTTCTATTGATAAAAAGAGTCAAATTAAGATAGGGTGTAACATAATTTCACGATCTCATGCATTGCCCCCCGCACTCCCAAACATTAAAACATTTTTTTTTTTTACCTCATCTCTATGTCCCATAAAGCAATATCGTCACTGATCCAGGGATTGGACGGCTCAGCTGGCGTGACCAAAGGGTCATATTCCACATACTGTTCTGTGTAAGCAATTAAGCTGCAGGAGGGAAGCAGAGCCAAGAATGCCACTGATTTCCTACAAAAAGGTGTATTCTGCTTTACACAAACATTATATCGGTCTTCACATAATTCCAAGTTAAAGGGGAAACAATTTACCTTCACTGCCACTTCCAACAAATCCAACTGTTTTCATTTGTCCGAGTTCCCTTCTCATGATGAACATACTGTTTTCACATTATTGCAGTCATAGTATACATGTGCATTTAATATCTTTTTCCCACTTAACTCTTTCGCTGAACCTTGGTGCATCCTCCCCTGGTTATGCTAGCTTTACTGATACACTGGTCCAAGCCTGCCTATGTCTCATCCTCCCACATGCACTACAGATCTCAAGGCATCTGGGGCACACAAAGGATGCTACAGTTTTTCTAGGCTGCCAGTGCATCATTCTCAACTGGAGGACTTCTTTATTGTAAAGACTTTAAAATCCTGGCAGACCAAAAGGAGTTAACATATTATAAACATTTTTCCAAAAAGCAACTTAGTTTTTCTAGTTAAACAGCCACAGAATTTAAATAGCCACATAATCTTTTTAAACAAAATTTCAATTTTATCAAAATGCATGTAGATAGTTAAAACAATAAAATAGTACTAAATGATTTCTTTTACAAAAAAGCGATAGCAATGTTTTCTCCTATCCCTTCTCACAGAGGCACTTACTTTCAGTCCTTATTTCTTTTAGCATTTACCTGTATATTTCTAAATTATATGTTTTTATAGCTGCTCGATTATCAATTTTAGACAAGGATTAACTTTCTACTCACCAGTCCCCCCCACTCACTCCACCATTTCCTCCCATGATCCTCCAAATATAACACTTTTTGTTAAATCAGTAGTCAGTGTCCACATTATTAAACTGGGTAAAGACTGTCTGCTGCTGAGCTAAGTAGCATATTACCTTTTCCAAGTGTCCTAACAAATATGTAAAACATCTAGCAATAATTTTTCACATCTTAAACACATCAGATAATCAAGCAGTGTTGTCTCCCAGTCTGCTGGAGGCCGCCTCCCCAAAGTCTGGAGTCCTCTTGCTCGAATCTGGACTGTTTGCTCTATAGGCTTGAAGCAAAACCATCATCCTGGGCCTTCCTTCACGTCTATGTTAGAGCTCCAGTTTCCTGGATTCTATGTCTGTCTATTGGTTTTACCTCCTGGTTGTGTTGAAGCACATCCTTTAGTAGTTCCTAAGAAAGGATGCATAACAGCTAAATATTTTGAGTCCTTGCAGGTCTAAAAATGTTTTCCTTTTATCTTTACACTTGACTGACAGTGCTGGACATAGAACCCTAGGTTAAAAATCATTTTCTTTCAGAATTTTGAAGGCATTGCTTTACTTTTTTTGATATCCAGTGTTATGCTACTGTTAAGAAGTCTGAATCCATTTTAATTTTTGTTCTTTTGTTTAGTTTCTCTTCCCTCTGGAAGCTTAAAATCTTCTCTTTATTGCTGTAATGTTCTCAAATTTCACCATGACCCTTGCCGGTAGTTTTTATTCACTGTGCCAGGCACAACGGGCAATCCATAGGTTAAAAAAAAAAAAAAATTCCCAGAAATCTTATGGTATTTCTTTGCTAATTTCATAACCTTCATTTCCTCTGTTTTCTCTTTTCATAATTCTTTTAAATATTGGAATTGATAATCCAATATTCCTAAATTTTCCCTCCTAATTTTCATCCTCCTGTCTTTTTGTCTCATGGTTCTTCCGAACTTTGTCTTTATTTTGTTCAATTTGGACTATCACTTTCTTATGTTTCCAGAGTTCACTCTTTTTTTTTTAAAGGGCTTCGAATGCTTTTATTTGTTTATTTGTTTGTTTGTTTATTTATTTATCTATCTATCTTTGGCTGTGTTGGGTCTTCGTTTCTGTGCGAGGGCTTTCTCTAGTTGTGGCAAGCGGGGTTCACTCTTCATCGCGGTGCGTGGGCCTCTCACTGTCGCGGCCTCTCTTGTTGCAGCTCCAGACGCGCAGGCTCAGTAGTTGTGGCTCACGGGCCCAGCTGCTCCGCTGCATGTGGGATCTTCCCAGACCAGGGCTCGAACCCGTGTCCCCTGCATTAGCAGGCAGATTCTCAACCACTGCGCCACCAGGGAAGCCCCAGAGTTCACTCTTGTTTATCATAGTATCTAGTTCTTGTTTTATGGATGAAATATCTTCTCATATCCCTGAGGATGTTAAATCTATATTTTTATTGTCAGTTTCTTTTGTTTCTTGAATAGTTTTTGGTTCCTCCAAGTCCCTTTTTCTGTTTGTTTGTTCTGATCACACTCCTTTGTGTTGGGGCTCCCTCCGAGAGTGTGGAACATCACTGGACATCCATTTGTGCTTAAAAGTGAGGGACTAAAACCTGCTTGGAGGCTTAGTGTGTGTGTGGACAGGATCTGCCAACTGATGGGCTTCGTTGTCGGGTCAGGGCAGCTTGCCTGTCATTTCACTAAAGCTCCACGTGAGAGATCTGGAGTCCTTCCTGGGGATATCTACTTTGCTCTAGAGCAGTGGTAGGCAAATTTTTTTCTGCAAGACCCAGATAGTAAATATTTTAGGCTTGGCAGAGCAGATGGTGTCTGTTGCAACTGTTCTGCCCTCCTGTGGTAGAACAAGAACAGCCATAGACAATCCATGAATAAATGCATGTGACTGTGTTTCAGTAAAACTTTATTTGCAAACATAGGGAGTGGCGTGGATGTGGCCCATTGGTTGTCGTTTGCCAGTCTCTTACCCATGGGCATCTACATCTGGCTCCTGGAGGGCTGAGAGCAGGACAGGGGAGTGGTAGAGGGTCCCACAGCTCAGTACACAGCTCGCTCAGTAATTCTCTTGCTTTCAGCTGGCCCCTCATGATATGATGTGCCTGAGTTCTGAGCTGATGTGACTCAGTTTCTCCGGGGAATAAAGTGCCATCTCCCATGGTGGTGGTAAGAGGGGAGAGAGGACCTCCTCATGTGGCACGGATCGAGGGATCCAAAAGCTCTGGAGACAGACTACCCATTCCCCTGGGGTTTTCCCCATGCCTCCTTCTTGCCTTCCATTGTCTCTGGTGCCTTCAAGAGCCAAAGCCAGATTTTGTTGGGCAAATTGGTTTTGTTATAATTCTCGCACCCCTAACATGGAGATCATAATGTTCTTCACTCTGTCCCCATTCACTTTCTTTTTTATTAAATTTTGAAATATTTCTTGCATTCAGAAAGGCATAAAAACTGTAAGAGTATCACCCTTGTACTCACCACCCAATAAAAAGAAACACAACATTACAAATAGAGACAGAAGCCTGCAGTCATTGGGGACTGCAGTCCCCAATTCTTTATACTTTTGACCTTGGAAAAATGTGTGGAAACGGTTCATCCATTCACTTGTTGACCTTGTGAGTTCACACCATTTTCATTCCTTTATTGACATGTTACTTTTGGGAATGGAGAGAAGACTAACATACATCCACAATATTATCTCGAATGAATTTATTATAATTTATGTAATAATTTGCTTTATATTGGATATAGACTTCTAATTTATTTTTTTTAGTATATGTAGTGCTGTCTATAGTAGAACACCATTGCTCAGAAAGGTTTTTCAATCTTTTGGGTTATTTATTTAGAATTAAGATCCATAAGTGGAATTATTGGGCCCAAAGATATGAATATTTTTATGGTTATTGATCTACAATAAAACTTTTCCCTAAGCATCACCAGCTTGAGTGTCACCAGTTTCCTCTGCAATGGCAGATTCAGAGCCACAATTCCTGCCACTGAACTGCAAAGGGCAAGCATGGCCAAGTAGCTTATTCTGAGAATGTGAAGAAATTCACTGGCGGCTCCATCTCATTGCTACTCAAAATGTGGTCCACAAACCAGCAGCAGGGGCATCACCTGGGAGCTTGTAAGAAATGCAGAAGCTCAGGCCCCACCCAGACCTACTGAGTCAGAATCTGAATTGGTAGTAAAATTGGCCAGGTAATTCATATGCACATTAATGTCTGCAAAGCACCACATCCCGTTCTTCAATTTTCTGAGAGGCTCAGGACACGGGATATTTTATTCATCAAACGAAGATGAAGGAGCCTGTGATACTTTTGGTTTTAAATTCGGTCACAGGCTTCCTAACACCTCACAACCTTCTCACTGTCCCAGGCGTGGACCGTCCCCCTGTGGGGTGGGAGAAGCACTGGTCCAAGTTGAAAAACCTTGCTTCTAGCTGTGGGGTGAGCCATTGAACTGATCTTTGTCAAGTTCACCATATGTTACATAATGGCCTTGATGAGTACTCAGGACCATTTGACAAAAAAAAAAAAAAAAAAGGAAAGCATTTCAAGAGTCTTCCAAGTACCCAAGAACGGTGAGATAGATGACTGCAACCACCACATGCAGCGCAGGCCCACCCTCCTGTAAATCTCCTGCTGGGTGTGCATCTGGCCTGAGCGAGGCTTCATCTGTATGAGCCATACAGCATCTCAGGTGAGAATGAACAGGGAAGGGAGCTCTAAGTGAGCCCTGTGACAGGAGGGATCAGGCAATAATTTGGTGCTGTGACAGCTCCAAGGGTAGTTACCCCTTTGCCACTTGGGCTAATTTCATTCTTCCTGAAAGAAATGGGTTTGCACATTAAGGAATATATCAGTTTCCTAGCGTTACTATAACAAATTACCACAAAACTGGTGGTTTAACACAACAGAAGTGTATTCTCTCACTTCTGGAGGCTAGAATTCTGAAATTGAGGCCATGTTTCCCTCTGAAGTCTCTAGGGGAGTATCTTCCTTGCCTCTTCCAGCTTCTGGTGGCTTTAGGTGATTGATCATTGGCTTGTGGCTGGACCACTCCAATCTCTGCCTCTGTCTTCACATGGCCTTCTGTGAAGACATGTCTGTGTCTTCTCCCCTTCTCTCTCTTATAAGCACACTTGTCATTAGATTTAGGATCTACCTGGATAATCCAGAATGTTCTCATCTCAAGATCTTCTGCAAAGACTCTTTTCCTAAATAAGGTCACATTCATTCCCGGGTTCTGCGGGTTAGGACTGCACATATCTTTTGGGGGGACCTCTATTCAACCCACAGCAAGGAACATGAAAGCACCTGGATGTGAGGACGGGGAAGGCACAGTTGACACCTGACTCCTCTGTTCAGATGGACACAGTAACAAACCAGCAGCAGGTAACCTAAATCCTATTCAAGGGATGACAGGCCACACTGAGATGCTCCAGAGTGTCTGAGGCATGATGGGGTGTTGGGGGCTTTCCTGATTATGAAGCATTCGGGCACCCACAATGTTCTCAAAATCTGAGATGGAGTGTGTAGTCCATGGGGCTCTGCTCAGCTGTGACCCCTTTGTCCTCCCGGATGTCTGCCTCTGGCTGTTCCAGTGACCTCAGCCTCGGGTGACCCTGCGTCTCTAATAAAGGACTTCTACTTGAGCAACCCAAGGCAAAGGCTGGGCCTTCATCTAACTAGTTAGTTACAAGTTATGAGGAAAAAACATTTCTTAACCAGAAGTGGATTTCCCAGAAGTAAAACATAGGGATGGGAAAAAGTTTTCCTCCCCATCCTCCCCCACCCTGCCTCAGATTTCTGTGAGACAGGCTGGAGGTTTTACCAGTAGACCCTCCCCGCACCCCCCAGCTTATGTTTTATTAGACCTTGCACGTGGCCACGCCTCCTACCTGGGAAGCCAGGTCCAACCAGCCAGGTCAGGTCTCAGAGCCAGGAATGAGCGCCTGGGGCAAGGGGACAGCGGGGAGGCTCAGGAGGGGCTGGGTGAGTACAGCTGACCCCTGAAGGACATGGGTTTGCACCACACTGGTCCACTTGTAGGAGGATTTTTTCAATAGTAGATACCACAGTACTAAACGATTGGTTGAATTCACAGATGCAGAATGGATGCCAAGAACAATGGATATGGAGGGTCAATTATACTTTATATGTGGATTTTCAAGTGCATGATGGTCATATCCCTAACTCCCGAGTTATTCAGGAGTCAGCTGTACTCGGGCACTCGAGGAGACTGCACGCGGCTGCCTTCTGCTGCAGGAAAGGCAATGAAGGCAGCGGTCCACTGCCCAGCCTACAGCAGCAGAGGCTAAAATGGCCAAAGAGCAGCTGTGAGCATCACAAGCTGTAATGAAACACAGGCTCACAGCCAGGTCTCTTTTAGAGAAATTTGGGGCTATTCAGAGGAGTGGTTGGAGGAGAGGTGGTGAGATTTAATGGAGATGTTAGTTCAAGAGAAGTGGTCGAGAGCCCAAGGTGGGATTTTGTAACCACACAGGGGCACAAGATATGACTATGTAATAGGCATTAAGTGTGAATGAAGATGTTCCTATGACCTAGCCCTACATCCTGCCTTCTCAGAGCAGGGTCCAGGCAGGTATCCAGGGTATAAGTGGAGGACCACATGAAGAAAGAGCTAAGAACTTCCTGCAGAAACGCCCGACAGCCTGCACCAAGGCAGCAGCTCAAGTCAGTAGGATCACCAATCAGTCAGCCAGTGCCAGTGGTAGCCAGTATTGGTCAGCAGGGAAATTTACTGTAGGAAGAGGAAAAGCTATTTTGTTAAGGTACAGTTACATAAATAAAGTTGGTTAGAGGCTTTGTAAAGGAAACAGTAAAATTATATGGGCGTATGTATTTTCAATGTTCTGTCTTATTGGTAGAAGTAGGATGTATTGAATCATCAGAATTACATATATACCTCTCAGGGGTATAACAGGAATTTTTGATCAGCAAGGGACTTGGAAATGCACACACTTTAGAAAGGAGGATGTGCAGTTTGATCTTCTTGAGATTCTAAGAGAAAGGGAGAGATTGGGTACTGTATTAGTTTCTAATGGCTGCTGTAACAAATTGCCACATACTTAGTGGCTTAAAATGACCTTCCAGTTCTAAGGGTCAGAAGTCTGAAGTGGGTTTTGCTGGGCTGAAATCAAGGTGTCAGCAGGACCGTGTTCCTTCTGGAGGCTTTAGGGGAGAATCCATTTCTTTGCCTTTTCTACCTGTTAGAAGCAGGCTGCATTCCTTAGCTCATGGCGCCCTCCCATCTCTAAACCCTGCAAACCCCGTTCAGTGTTTGGGTTTTGACCCTGGTCCCTGACACAGAGCTCCTGAAACCCTTGTAATCTCCTGAGTGATAGGAGTCTTTTGTTCTAATGAGGTGACTCTGGGTGGGCTTATGGATGGCTCCTGGCTGGGGCTGGTCACCAGAAAGACCAAGCCATGATTAGAAGCTTGGAATTTTTAGGCCCACCCCCTATTCTCTTGAGAAGGGAGAAAGTCTGGACATGGAATTAATAATTGATCATGCCTACATGAGAAAGCCTCCAAAAAATCCCAATAGTATGGGATCCAGGGAGCTTCCAGTTGGTGAACATATCTACATGGGGAGGGTGACGCACCCCAACTCCACAGGGACAGAAGCTCCTGTGCTTGGGACCCTCCCAGACCTCACCCTATGTATCTCTTTGTCTGGCTGTTCGTCTGTATCCTTTATCATATCCTTTAATAAACTGGTAAGTGTAAGTAAGTGTTTCCCTGAGCCCTGTGAGACACTCTACAGATTAATCAAACCCAAGGAACGGGTTGTGGGAACCTCTGATTTGTAGCCAAGTTGGACAGAAGTTGTGGGTAACCCGGGAACCTACTATGACTGGCATCTGAAGTGAGCTGGGAGCTGTCTTATGGGATTGAGACCTTAACTTGTGGGATCTTATACTATTTCCAGGTAGAGTGTCAGAATTGAGTTAAATTGTAGGACACCCAGCTGGTGTCAGAGAATTGCCTGGTGTGAGGAGAAAAATCCCCACACATCTGGTGTCAGAAGTACTGTGACACACTGCTATATATAAGATAGATAACTAATAAGGACCTACTGTATAGCATAGGGAACTCTACTCAATACTCCGTAATGGCCTATATGGGAAAAGAATCTAAAAAAGAGTGGATATATACACATGTTTAACTGATTTACTTTGCTGTACACCTGAAACTAACACAACATTGTAAATCAACTAGACTCCAATAAAAATTTTTCAAAAAGTACTGTGAGTGTGGCAGTTTCAGAGTAAAGGAAAAACACAGGAAAAGGAAGACTGGATTTTCCCCTACATAGCATCCCAAGAGTGAAGTATGTATATGGGATCTGGTTTACAAAGCAGGTGAGGGGAAGATGGAAAGATACAGTTAGGCTCCAGGGAAAATGGGCAGTGAGGGGTGGCTTGCAGCTGTGGGAAATGATTAGTCAAGGGAAACAAAGGCATGGAATACAAAGCCTTGTGGGATAGTGACCATCATTCTTACTTTAGAAATACAACACAAATGTGCTACCGGATTCCTTAGGAAACTGGGGGCCTCTCAGTGGGAAGGAAACCTGGAGACTGAATGTGAGAAGGGGTGAAAAGGAGAGTGTGTTTGCACCCCCTTTGATATATGCACTTTCTAAATGATGATGCACAAAAGGGAACCAGGTAGGAAGAGCATCTGATTAGGAAGGGAATGAAAAGCAGAGCAGCACTGCAGACCCGGAAGAAGAAAGTTTGGTTCTCATTAATTCGTTCATCTATTTTTTTCACGTTGGAGAAGATGGGGAGGAGAGACAATATGAAGAAATAATTCCTTAATTATGGGTCACCCAGAGAAAAGATATGCAATAGAGAAACTCGGGAGGAGGGAAGGGACATGGAGGTGAATTTAGCCCCTCAGAAAGAAGAGCATATACCAGGCCAGGTATTGTGACCCTTCTAGATCTTGGTCTGGATACAGTCACCCTGGCTATAGTGTTACCTCTGATGGTTTCTCTTCTATCACCTAACGTGAGAAGCAAGGACCCTGCAGTGTCTGGAATCACATAAAAGCAATGTCACAATGACCTCTTGGCCCCTTTTATTCCTCCCTGAAACTATCATTAGACATTAAGTTCACGGACCTCTATCACCCTAGCATGCTTTTAATAGACCCTTAGGGTATGCAGTCCCTTGCTGTCTTATTTCATTAATTACATTTCATGATCACAGAGGGTCAGGAAGCAGAGGAGGAACCAGGTCCAATTTCAGGGTGCAGCAGTGATCTCAGACATGCTCAAGCAAGGTGATGGTAAAAACTCAATTCAGCAGTCAGCTGTGATGCACAAATGGCTCCCAGGGATGGGGTAAGGATGAGCTGAGTACAGGAGCAGTTATAAAATGACACAAAGCCACCTTTCCATGTGGGGCAGCACGGTGTGATCCAGGCAGTGACTGGCTGGAGCTCAGTGCCACTAAGGGTGGGGAAACATAGCAAAATATAGAGACTTTTCAGACAATTTTGAACTAAAACATATAGATTTTTGCATTCTCAAAGTTGGTTTGTCCAGTGCTGTAAGGCTGGGGTGAATAAAAAGTGGACCCCTTGAGGACTCTTGCGAAGAAGACTAAGACCTCGTCTATTTGGCAACTTCAACTACTGAGGAAACATAGGTAAGATAAGTGACCAAAAGGGGCTCTGAGCAGAGTCTACAATGAAATAAACTCTATGCCCCAAGGCTCACTGTCTGTTATTTGGAAGAGCACACCTCACGAAGACTCTTTCCTCTTGCTTTAGGATGGAGATTAAAGAACTTGATTATTTGATTTCCTGGTGTGGTAGATCAGTTTTAAAAATGGAGTCTATTCCCCCAGCCCTTGAATCTGATCTGAGATTGTGACTTGCTTTAGTCAATAAAATGCAGCACAAGTGTCAGAGTGCCACTTCCAAGCCTCAAGAAGCTTTGCATGCTTCTGCTCTCTTTCTTGGAATCCTATTATCCCCAGGTGAACAAGGTCAAACTAGCCTGCTGGAGGATGGGAGACCATGAGAAGGACTGCCCAATGGTCCCAGCTGAGGTCATCCTAAACCAGCTGAACCAAGCATGTGAGAGATCCCAGGCAAGATCAGTAGAGCAGCCAACCCAATCCATGGAGGCACCCAGACAAGAGGGTGGCCCAGCAGACACAGACATGTGTACATAGACATGTGAGCACACAGACTGGCACATAAACATGTGACCAGTAGTAAATGCATATTGTTTGAAGACATTCAGTTTTCACACTTTTTTTTTTTTAGGCGGTTTGTTACTCAGCAATAGCTAACTGATACACCTGGCCTGGTACAGGTTGGAGATGGGAGTTGTTTAGCGAGGAAGAAGGGCTATTGGAGATAAGCCATGTTGACAGGAATAAGAAGACAAACCAGCAACTAAAAAGCATAAACAGAGACTCAAAGAACATAATGGTCTGGGGCCATTTAGGGAAAGGGAAGCATTTTGTGGCACTTGATTCTGATCACTGACAGAGTTTTAAAGCACAAAATAAGAACACTGACCCTGAGTTATCCAGAAAACTTAACTGAAATGCAGTGTCCTTTCTTTAAGAAGGCAAGGGCATGTTTAAGAAATATTTTCATTCAACATAGTTAAAATGAAAAGCTTAAGGTGTTAAGCATTATTTATCTGGAAAATTCATCTGTGTGTGCAGGGACCACACTTTCTGAAGCAAAAATTGGGTGACATTTCAGACAGACTTTTGTGCTGCTTCCAGGAAATGTAGTTTGGTTGCCATGATGTTGCAATTTTGGGGACATTTGACCACTCATGGGGACAATGAGACAAAATAGGTGAAATCAGGATGACCCAAGCAAGTCTGTGCAGAAGAGCCAACCTCTTCACGTACGGCCCCTCCTTCCTCAAAGGTGCCGGGCTAGTGGTGCCATAGGAGGCACCCAGGGGAGACACACAGATTGCAGGCTGCAGGGCCAGCCTTCAGCAGCCTGCGGGGCTCTCTGTGCGGGAGACTGAAAAGAGAGAGGGTGGGAAGAACTGCACTAACACAGAACTGCCATCTGCAGGGCCAGCCTCATTCCTTGGCCTGCCCTCTGTTCCTCTGGACACCACACACCCAGTTCATGCAATTCTGCTCCTTTCCAAAGCACCACACTGGAAAATAATAACAATCGTTCACGTTCATTGAATGCGCTGTGTCAACGACTGGATCAAGCTCTTGCCGTGGATTCACCCATGAACCCTATTAGTTAAGTATTACTGCCCTCTCCCCTTTCAAGAGGTGGAACAGAGGCAGAGAGAGGTGAAGCAAATTGCCCAAGGTCACACAGTTAGAAAATGGCAGAGGCAGAATCCAAACCCAGAAGACTGGCTCCCCACCCACCTCCTAAATTGTTCTGTTCTGCTCCTTCAGTTTGCAAAGTTTCCTTTTTCTCTTCCCAGCTGGGTCTGGCTGCACCCTTTGACGCAGCCATGACTCTTGCCTTTTTTAGAACTGGACCTTTATGATCACCAGCCCTCTTGCCCTCTCCCCAATTTCAGTTCTCAGGGAACTAAGTGAAAAATGATGTGCACCTGTTCTCAGGGGGCTGCAGTCCTTTGCCTGATGGCCTCTGGCTAATTCCCACCATCACCTGGAGCAGGCCCAGGGAACCCAGATCCATCAAGGGGAAGTGGTGCCCACCTGAGATAGCTCAGTTGTCACTTCTGGCGAGCAGAGCAGTCGCACCCAAGGCCAGCTGCCAGCGCCACCTCCCTGTCCCCACCCCCGCAGAGCTGCTGACAGAGACCAAGGCTCCAGGCTGCTTTATCTCCTGCTAACACCCGTCTCCTCTCCCTCCTCCTCTATCTGGGGGTTTCCTTGTGGCTCTAATGAAAAGCCCTTGTGTCACATTGAAAAGTTGCCAGTTATTGCTGCTGGGAATAAAGTGCAGTCTCTGCTGGGTGGGGACTCATGAAAGCTTCAAGCTGCGGAGCGAGGAGTGCAGGGCTGGCATGAATAATCTCTTCAGTGTGAGCAGCCTCTCAAGCATAATTAGATGGTACCCCGTGGTAAACAAACCAACAATAGGTGCGCCCAGCTCCCCTCCCCCACCCTGGCTGTCTCCTTTCCCGCCTTGCACACCTGCATAGCTGGCCTCCCTCGTGCTGACTGGTTTGGGATCTTTCCTTACACCCCAAAGATAAGACCAAGCTGGGTGTCCCCTTTCAGGTAAGCTCTCAGGTCACTGTGAGTGGTGGGCAGTGGCTTCCCCAAATCCTCGGAGACCTGGTCAGTCCACCGCAGAGAATTCAAACTGCAGGTTCCTCGACCTACTCGGAATCACTGAATCCAATTCCCTAGCGCTACGGCTTGGGAATCTCCATGCTTAACCCCCTCATTCACCTGGATGATCACACTCAAAACCACTGACCCTAGCAATCAGACCCAGGGAAAGATGCTCCCGCATGCATGCTCTCCTAGGACTGCCAACTTTAAAGTGCCCTTGCAAGGCTAGCTCTGACCCTCACAGTATCCCAGGACAGCCATTTCTGTCCCTTTTTCACAGAGAAAGAAGCTTGTAGTTCCTCACAGGCTATGACACCAAGGGAATCAAGGTCCTCCCAGCTATCTCACTAACAAGCACTCTTCTGGGACAAAGGCAACCACAGTGCAATCTAAAAAGCAACCTGAGAGCCTATACTCTGGAAGCCCCACATTATGATAGTGGGGTGCGGTGGCTCCCCAGCCTCCAGGCTAAACCTGTGACCCCAGAACACTCGTCTAGATGTGAGCTCCAGCCATGGCAACGTTCTCAAGTACGTGCATTGGGGAAAATGGGAATATCAGTGATTCTCAACGGGGTCGATTTTGTCCCCTCCTGGGGACATGTGGCAACGTCTGGAGACATTTTTGGTTGTCATAAGCTGTGAGGTGGGGTTTTGGCACCTAGTGGGTAGAAGTCAGGGATGCTGCAAAACATCTTATCATGTACAGGGCAGTCTTCTGCAACAAACAAGTATTCGGCCCAGAATGTCAGTCGTGACACTGAGAAGTCCTGGAATAGATACAAGATGCCATTAAAGAGACGAGCCCATATCCAGGGATGTCCTTGGCCACCTGAGAGCAAAGTGTGAATTCCGATTTGGCGTTGGGTGTGGAGTTTTCTTTGCCTCAATCTGCTGTTATTTATCTAGAAAGAAGATGTGGATGAACCTAGGGGCCAGCAGAGAAAGGCTTACAGGTTGAACACACAGCCAGCCCTCTGTGTGAGGTGGGCTTAAAGGACCCACTTTACTGTTATAGCCAATAAATACTAAGACCCGGCTTAAGCCCTTGAGCTTTCAGATATTGGTCATTGCTTTACCAGTAGCATATGGATGAATAAACCTTCAGCTTCGGGCTGCTTGCTCAGATTTATTCCATACAGACTCCCCAGGTGGTCTCCCCTCTTCACGGAGAGTCCAAACACAGACCGTTTCGTTGACAAAATTGAGTTTCCCACGAGTTAACAAGGTGGAAGCAGCTCCTGGTGCAGACTGTAGCACAAAGGCCCTGGCGGAAGCCAGGCTGGAGGTCCCAAATATTTTCTTTACAGTTGATTCCATGCAGTTGGCTAGTTGATGGTGTGTGGAGGTGGAACGCCGCCTGATGGACCAGTCCCCTCCTGTTTGCGCAGCCAGCACCTCAAAGGGCATACGTAATTTCTTTCCCCTTATAAAGTGAATCTGGGCCTTTTATAGCCGAAAAGGGAGCAATTCCATTTGAATTAATCAAGAGGCTGAAGGTAAAAGTACATTAGGTAGCTTTCAAGGATGTTCTTCCTTGATTGACAAGGTCCCTCGGCCACCCCCCGCTCAAAAGCTTTAGCAACAGAACATTTCTTGACATCACTCAGGGGAGGTCTGCTATCTTAGCTGTATTCACACAGGGTCTGTGGTTTTTTCACCCATCAGTTTAAGAAATGACTGTGGTCTGCCTCTTGGTACACACTTGTTAGCCATAACCCTGTAACATTTCTCCTTTGTTAAATTAGAAGAAGGTAGTAATATTATTAAGGGGAAACATACCTTTCAGCCACTTTGGACATTTTTAAACGATGCCTGTCAATCTGTGCATTCAAAAATGTTATCTGGCGAAAGGCAGAACGGAAGTGTTAAGACCAAACTGGAATTTTTCCCCCCTTCACCCCAGGAACCCAAAACCTGTATTTCTACCAAGGTCCAAACACCTCCTCTGGACAGACTTCTCCAGCCCTCCAACTCGACACTCCAGCAAACATTTTGCCCTTTTGGAAATTCCTACCACACTAAGAAGCACACTCTACAATTTAGCCTGCATCACATATTCTCCTGTGTTGTGTTACAGCTTAAGTTTTTTTTTTTTAATAGATCTTTATTGGAGTATAATTGCTTCAAAATACTGTGTTTCTGTTCTACAATAAAGTGAATCAGCCATATGCATACATATATCCCCGTATCTCTTCCCTCTTGTGTCTCCCTCCCACCCTCCCCATCCCACCCCTCTAGGTGGTCACAAAGCACTGAGCTGATCTCCCTGTGCTATGCAGCTATTTCCCACTAGCTGTCTATTTTACATTTGGTAGTGTATATATGTCCATGCCACTCTCTCACTTTGCCCCAGCTTCCCCCTCCCCCGACCCCATGTCCTCAAGTCCATTCTCTACGTCTACGACTTTATTCCTGCCCTGCCACTAGGTTCATCAGTACCATTTTTTTTTTTTAGATTCCATATATATGTGTTAGCATATGGCATTTGTTTTTCTCTTTCTGACTTACTTCACTCTGTATGACAGACTCTAGGTCCATCCACCTCATTACAAATAACTCAATTTCGTTTCTTTTTATGGCTGAGTAATATTCCATTGCATATATGTGCCACATCTTCTTTACCCAGAAGTGAATGAAAACTTAAATATAGTAAATATTCTACAAAGCTTAGCAACAGCATGGAGGTAACACACACACCATAAGGATCTGGTCTGGCTAATCTCCAGTGATCTCCTACCCAACTTTCACACCTACATCATGCCCATGTGCTTGGTGTACTTAACTGGCACAGAGTAGCTATTTTCCATACACCTGTTCCCTTTTCCCCACTCAATAATAAAGTTGTCAAGGGAAGGCACCTCACAGTTTATGCCTTTGGGTGCCCCCTAGAAGCCAGTAAAGCATAATGTAAAGTCAAGTCACTTCATTACCAGTGAACCCCTGGAAAGCAGTAATGTAATTAGGCATTGTCTGTGATCTGGGTTGACTAGTTAACTCCTCATCATGAAGGAAGATAACATGGAACCAAATCATGCTGAAATGGCATTGTGGGTAGGGTTTGCTTTATCTGTCAACCTTTGTTTTGAATCAGAGCAATAACGTTGGTGGTCCTGAGCTGGCTTACTCTGGAAGTGCAATACAATTTTAAGGACGCTGTGACACGAGTCCCTCCTGCCTCCAGCTCCCACAGTGTCTTGGGGGAAACCCGACTACGGCAGTCAGCCCATGGTGTTGGGGTAACTCATATGTCCTTTTCTAGTAACTGCTGGAGCAACTTGGTGGAGAATTTGTCTTCTCGAGCCTCCGTGAATTATTCACACAGTGCCCAAAGGTTCAAGTCACCCACAGCTGGGTTCCACTGTGCTTCCCAGGAACTCAAAGCTCACTCAGCCTCCAGAGGTGGACATTCAAAAGGTCTTCAAGCTGGCCACATCTCCTCCTTAGAGTGCAGTAGCCCATTCACTCACCTCTTTCCGGACGTCCTCTTTTGTAGTTTTCCTGACTGGCTGACTGGGGACGTGCACTGGGCTTTGTGACTGGGATTCTTCAGTCACGCCGTACACTGACTGGAGAAGAAACAAGAATATTGAATCACACACCCTCAGAGTTGAAGGGGGTCCAAAGGGTCAGCTAGTTCAAGCGCTCATCTGATGCTTCCAATCCCCTCCATGACATCCTGACAATAAGTGAGTGGCCTCTGCTTGAAATTCTCCAATAATGGTAACTCTGCCTCTTGAGGCAGCTGGTCTATCTTTGAGTTACCACTATTAGAAAGTCCTTCCTTTCACTGAGCTTAAATGGTCTCCTTGTGTATCAGTGTTTCTCCAAATACAGTCCATAGACCATCTGCAAAGAGTTATCTCGGGTACTCGGTAAACAGGTACATTGCCGAGTTCTACCCAAGACCTCCTGAATCGGAATCTTCATGGATGGGGTTCGGGAACCTGCACTTTTATCAAATGCCCCAGGTGATTCTGAGACACAGGAAAGTTCAGGAACAATTCCTGAAGATTATGCAGGAAGATAAAGATCCCCTCTAGATTTTCTGTTTGTCAACAGATGACATGCCTGTCTGGTACAAACTTGAGATGGCAGGGTTTCCGATTTTTTCCTTTTAAGCTGACCAGTTTTCTGGACACAGATTTTCCACTTGCCCACAGCTATAGCTACTTTTTAATCTGTTCCTTTTGTTAGAGACAGATTAAAGACAATCTTTGTTCTGGGAAAGAAATAAAACACTGAAGGGTATGCAATTTATAGCTGAAATCTATAAAATCAAGAAAGGCTCAGGGTGCATGTGGGCTCCAGGAAATTCTGGAATATTAGAATTAGGGGGCCTTTAAAGACTAAATGGGGACATTTTAAGAGTAACATTGAAGTATAATACAGTGGGCATCAATATCTCAATGAAGAACAAAATATATAAGTAAATTCAAGTAGTTGATATATATGTCATGTCACATATATATTGATAGAGGAGAGAGAGCCACTGCCCCTTCCAGTATAGTGAAACACAAAGGATCACTGGATCATTCACAGTCGGGTGAGATGGTGATTTGACTTTGGGAGACCTAGCTATACTAAAAGACTTGCATTTGTGTCAAAGTACCAAGCTGGCCTTCGCCTGTGGTGTTGCCCTACTTTTGTTCCTTATGTTTCCCTTCCTCTCTGCTGTCTCCCCAGAGCCAACTGCTACTTACCCTTTAGACCTCTGCACCCTCGAGCCTGCTATGGAAACCCTTGGGAAGCCCCCGGTCTGGGGCACCCTCCCGGTCTTCCTGAACCGTCCTGTACTTCCCACTGTTGCCTGCTGGCTTGCTTCATGCCTACCAGGCTGTGGGCTTTGTAAGACTTGCCACTATATTTCTGCAGCCAGAACGGTGCCAAGCACACACCAGCCACTCCATAAATATTTGTAGAATGAATGATATGGTTTCAAAGGATGAAACAGGGAAGAACTACAAATAGTAAATTATTATTTGAACAGTAACGGAAATGGAAGGGTGATCCCAAGAATTTTTAATGCAGCTAAACTAGCGAACCTTTTTAACCTTTTGCGGGTTCTTCAAACGTCGACATTTTCTGATATCCATTTCTGTTGTGTTCACACAGCCTGGCTGAGAGAAAAAAATCATCATATAAATTACTAAGTGAAAATCATATGTTCCAAGTTGGCTCAAGTGACACTATCAGAACCCATCTTTATCTTTTCCTTTACAGATAATACACGACTACCCCCATTTTGCCATTTACAGTTTTTTTTTTTTACAAAGGTGTTTCACCTTCAGTATGTGTTCCTCCACAGAGTTCTCATATGAATTAAAACAGCTTACCTCATATTACCTAAGGATGATAAGTAGAGAGTACAGTGTACAGTTTATAAGAGTAAACTTATTATTTCAATTGGTGGATGGCTTCAGTCAGAGTCTTTGTTCTTTCATATATCTAACCAGCTAAAACCACTCCACTATCAGGATAGGGAATTTTTTTTTTTTTTTTTGGTTTTGCTTTTAATCAGACTTGAGGAAGGCTGACATAGTTTATTCGTTCTAGTTCCATTTCATGAGGAAAACGTAAGATTTATTTTAGTAATATGAAATTAGAAATGCATGAAACCTCATTATTCGTGGATTTTGTATTTGTGATTTTGCCTACGTGCTAAAATTTATTTATAACCCCCAAGTCAGGGCTTGTGGTGCCTTCATGGTCATTTGTGGACGTGCGCAGAGCAGGAAAAATGTTGAGTTGCCAGACCTGCGTGTTCCCGGTGAGGTGCCTTCTTATTTCATCTCATGCTGCAAACAAGTGTCCTTTGCACAGTCTATTTAGCACCAGTTTTACACATTTTTGTGTTTTTGTTGGTGATTTTGCCCAAGCCCAGTGCTGATGTGCTGTCAAGCATTCCTAAGTGCAGGAAGGCTGGGATGTGCTTTATGGAGAAAATAGGTATGTTAGATAAGCTCCATCTAGGCGTGAGCTATAGTGCTCTTGGCTGCGAGTTCAATGCCAGTGATCAACAATATACATTAAATAAGGTGTCTGTAAACCGAAACACACTTTAAACAAGGTTATGTATTGATCGGTTGATGAAAATGTGACTGGAGGCTTGCAAGAACCTAACCCTGTATCTCTCTCAGGATAATGGTTCAGCATCCGCTAATTCAGTGTTCTCGGCGACTTCATAGAACATAACCACAGTAACAACAATGGTTGCATTTGAAAGAGAATATTCTAGAAGTTGGAATTGAATGACAGTAGAAATGGAAATTGCTTAACTTAGGACTGGAAACTTCAGGGCCCAAAGGTCCCCAGGTGGAATTCCCACAGCTCCCCATCTCCAATTCCATATTTGCATGGATGTATAATTTTTAAAAGGTGGAACTGACCTATATTCCAGAAAATCTACTGAGATGATATGAATTAATGGCAAAACCAATTTCACAAAGCTTAGCAATTTTCTTAAAAGTGAGATGCCTGGTGGCTAAAGACAGTCTTTTCTTTTAAGTGAAGGGAGAGAGAAAGTGTAAAACTTAGAGAACTAAGCAGAGCTTTCTCACCACTGGCCTGTGGACGTCCCAAAAGGCTCGTTCTTGACTATCCAAAATTTTCCTCTCTGTCTTGTCCTTTTTCCGATCAATCCTGAAAGAGTGAAAAAGGGGAAATCAGAGGCCTTTAATTCTGTTTTTCCTCCATGATCCATGTGTCAGCTCTGTTCTCCCTTTTTTAGGAGCTTAGTGTGCACAGGGCTCTTGGCACCTGTGTGGTCCCTGCTTTCTGCAGAGCTGTACAATATGGGTGTATGGTTCCCTCAAGGTAACCTCAAGAAGCCCACACATGGTAAGAGAGCTTGTTTTCAGCTAGGTTGCAAATGACCAATTATGTGTAATGAACAGGGTGAACCTAATGAGGGTTCAGGAATGCAGCTGTCCATTTGAATTATTAAGATTTGGATTATTAAGAGCTACATAAGTTGTTGACATGCCCCACATCAAAGTGGCTACTATTGCATATTCAAATTATGGGAAGGAATATAACCATAGGCTTGTAGTGTTTCATCCTCAAATTTGAAAGTTTGCTTTAGATTCAGAATCAGTAGAAATGTCTTCAAAATGCCGCAATTATGTGTTTTAAAAGTCACTTAAACCATCTGGCTTCCTAAAAGCAAAGTAATAACACTAGTGTGTGACAACATCCAGAAGGCAAATATCTCTGGCCTCAGCTGGGAGAGGTACAAATTGCAAGACAGACAGACAGACAGATTCTTTATGTTGTGATCGCATAGATACGAGTGTTTAAAAAAAAAGCCTGTATTACTTCATATTATCTCTCTAAGTAAAAAGTAACTCGGATTAATTGCTTTGTAAGTGCTGGTTCTTGGCTCTCTTGGGAGTACTTTAGTTTATTGGACTGACTGAAATAAAGTCATAATAACCCTGTGATTTTTGTGATAGTTACTGTGTACTTAAATGGCCCACAATTATAATGTAATCACAGAGTTCATCAAAAAAGAGAATCGAGAAATACCGTATATGTACAAAGTGGCACTTTTCCCTCCTTTTATAACATTCGATGCTGTGTGATCCCGAAAGTGTAAATCAGCCCTCCTCTTCACTTCCCAGAGGCTTCTGAGTGCACTGGCTCAATCCTGCCTCCTCCTCACCTATTCACCCACCCTCCCGCTTTCTCCTTCCTCAGGGGCCAAGGCTCTTCCTGATGCAGCTCAGCACCCAGTGTCTGGTGTCCACCTCCCTCGGGGGTTTCTGGGAGAACCGGGGTGGTGGGCAGGCCTGTGGATTCATGGGTTGGAGGTAGAGACTGCAGAGGGAGGAGGAGAGCAATGACACCATGAGGCCCACTGGACCCAGTGACCTTAAGTCATTGTCATCTGTGACCGTACCTGTGATCAATGTCACCCACGCTGCCCAGAGAGTGCACAGGGGGTCCTCTGAAGACCCACGGGGGCTGCTCAGGTGCAAGTGGTGCCCAGAGAAAAGGTACTCAGCTCCTCCCAGCTCAGCATCCCTTTCCCACCCCCTCCTCTGTCCCATTTCTTCCATTATCACTTGAAGCTAAATCAGAGCCCATTGCTAGAAAGGACAAGAGAGAACTGCACCTGAGCAAGTCCATTTCCCAGAATCAAAAGGATCTGGTTGATGACCATGTTTGTGGGGTGGGGGACATTTACTACCCACTTCTCCTGTTTCCTTAGAGAGGAAGGAATTTCCACTACACTCGCTGGGAAGGAAGAATATGGGAAAAACACTCCAACTTTCTCCTCCTTTCATCTCTTGTAGACTTAACTTACTGGCAGACTTGAAAGAAGAAATTTAGAAAGCTGGGGCTTCCCTGGTAGCGCAGTGGTTAAGAATCCACCTGCCAATGCAGGGGACAAGGGTTTGAGCCCTGGACCAGGAAGATCCCACATGCCGCGAAGCAAGGAAGCCCACGCGCCACAACTACTGAGCCTGCGCTCTACAGCCGGTGCTCCGCAACAAGAGAAGCCACCACAATGAGAAGCCCGCACATCGCAATGAAGAGTAGCCCCCGCTCGCCGCAACTAGAGAAAGCTTGCGTGCAGCAGCGAAGACCCGACGCAGCCAAAATTAAATAAATAAATTAAATTAATTAAAAAATAAAAGAAATTTAGAAAGCTGAGGTCGGTCCTTCTGGGCCCTGTCTGGGTCAGCCTATTCTCAGGACACCTGTTCTCTGCGTGCAGTAAACTTACAGGGAGGTGGGGACAGCCCTGTAGATACCCAGCTCTGCCCAGGATGTTTAATTCCAGGGTAAAGATCTGTGGTCACAGATCCAAAATCATGTCCTATAACTAGTTTATCAGTAACAATCTGACATTTCAGACTCCAAATGTCTGACTTCTATGCCTTATTTCTGATTAGTTCTGAACCCCTCCCCTCGGGAGATACGGTGGAGGGGCCACTTGTTGGCCTGCCTAAAACTCCAGTATGTTTTCCTATGAAGACGAAGTTTCCAGTCCAACAAGTAAAGTGGGTCTGATGGTTTTTAGCCTCTGAGCACAGAAGAAGATTTGGAAATCTCCTTGGGAATAAGGTACATCTTCTTAGGACCAGAGTTCTACATTTGGGAGGAATCCCATTGCCTGCTGAAACACATGCTTTGGAAATTGTTTTAGAGTGCCATGGGTGACAGAGATGCAACTTATCCATCCTGAACTTGATTTCTACTCAGTTGCTGTCATGAGAGAGACAGTGACTAACCATAGCTGGCTGGCCATGGAAGGAACCCCCACTCTCACACCACCTCTGAATTCCAGAGAGTGTTTTTCTCTTTGCAAGGGTCTCTATTAAGTTCACCTACTTTACTTGTGCTTCTGCTTGCATAAAGATGAATTCCCACTTCCTTGCAAAGGCCCTCTGGAGTCTTGCTAAGTTTTCCTAATGAGAAATGAAAATCAACAAGAAGGCATTAATCATCGTAAGTTTGCACATCGACAGCTTTACTTATTACAAGGCAGCCATCTATTTTGGTTACTCCCAACAATACAGTAGGGCCCCACTTTAAATCCACTGGATGTGAACCCAATCTGACTTTGCACCAGACCCTGCTGTACAGAGCAGAACTATTAATATTCATTTACACACCCATTAAGTCTGATGCCTCTGTGGTTCCCCTGATTCCTCTTTTCTTGTGTGTTTTACAAGAACACGACTCACACAGCACTTATAAAGGCCACTGAAGATAGGGAGAATTGGTAGTGGTTGTTCATGCAGGATTTAGGGAAGGGATGAGGGGTGTGTTTGCAACTGATTGCAAAACCAAGAATGGATGTCTCAAGACTTGTCCTCCAGCAAGCAGAGGGCTAGGAAGGTGGCAGGGAAGGAGAACCCAGAGGACCTGGCATTAACAACTTTGAAAGTCCAGACTCAAAAGTGGGAAAGAAGGGAGTGCCTAGGTTTGTGATGGTCATGAAAGGAAAACCCCAAAACAAAAAGAAAGAAAAGGCATCCAGGGTCATCTTTAGAGGAAGAGGGAAGAAGTCTTTTCTCGAAGCCTGTAGAGTAGCCTAGCAGCACAACAGGATGGTGGGGAGGGGCGTTTGACAGGTCCCCTAATGACCCGCCTAATCCTGATGGAATGCAGGGCGAGAGCCCACATTATGCTGTGTATTTTCATAGAGCTTATGCCAACACTAACTGATTACCTTCATTAGTGGATTATTAACATAAAAGGAGCTTTGGTTGAAGACCAACACACGTGAACTCAGTTATTACCAAGGCTTGCTGTACGAGTACCTCAAAAAAACTGTCCCTTAGATTTTCCCACTGTTCACAGGAAGCAAAGCTGGTAAAGCCTGAATGTCAGTCAACTGGGGAGCAGTTACATAAATAATGACACAGTCATACCATGGAATACTAGGCAGCCATTAAAAATGAGAATGTAGATGATTATTACTGATATGGAAAGATTCTCAACATCCTTACAGTATATGACTGGACAAAGCAGCTTACACTATAATGTTTGTGGTGTGATTCAAGTTTTCTTGTTAGAAAAAAAAGGTATGTACAGAAAAAAGCTTAGGAGAGAAGGATTGCAGGCTATTTTCTCTCCTTTCTTTGCTGTTTGAATTGTTGTTTTTACAAAGGGATGATGTAATCAGAAAAAGTTAATAAAATTACTGAATTTTGAAAACAAAATGTCTTTTTAGTTTCTAACCACTTTTAGACAGAATTTCAACCTGAAAGAACATCTTAACACCATATTCTTTGCAAATACCAAAGCAGAATATTGTAGGATAAGAGAAAAGAAAACAGAATAAAATATGTCAGGAGTTGGTGCTGTCTTGTTTCCGTTTAGGAGCTTTTTTAAACAAGGGAACTACAGGGAAGGGAGACATGGGATGGAGGGGCCACATGCTTCTGCCATCTGGGTTGTTTCTGTAGGTCATATTCAGGAAGTGATGTAGTCATGCCAAAGTTAAAGCACTTTGCACTGGGCGCACAAAGAGTCAGACAGCAGTCTTCTAGAAGAGGGGTGACTGCTGGTGCGCAAGGGCAGATAGGGCAGGGACTGGGTGCCTAAGATGCTCAGAGCCACAGAACCACCATGCTAGGGATGCTGGGGAAAATTATAACGTTCCAACAGATTTATGTTTCACGGCTCCCTTGGATAAGTAAACTTTAGCCAGGTCCTAACACGCCCAGTAAACTCATGCACTGCAACCTGCACTGCTCTCTCCCCCCATTCACAGGTCCTGTGATGCCAGTGGGATCAAACAGGGTGGAGGGCCACGCACCAGTCCTGCTCTCTGACGGCATGCACATTCCCCTTGGGCTGCAGAGAGGGGAATGGTGGCTCAGTGCGTTGGTGGGCTTGGGTGTAGGTAACCAAGGGTGACAAAGTTTGGTAGAGTGGGGCCTCACGCTTGGTTTGGAAGACTGAGACAGCAAAAGTGGGAGGGACACTGGGGAGGTGGGTGGATCTGAGGTGCGATTCGTGCTGGATTATCCAGGGGAGGATTCTTCACTGCCCCTGACGTTGCCCCTCCGCCTAGCTGCCAGCTCTTCAGTCATTCCATGGCTCAGCAACACCTCCTCTGGAGGGTATAAGAAAAGCTGGCCAGTATCCTAGGTTTTCTGTGACCCATACAAAGTGTGGTTTCGGGGAAAGAGTTTGCAACCCCAAATTTTAAACATTTAAAACATTATCTGTGAATCTTCAAGTTCTCTGTGCCTTGGCTCTGTTAAATGGGAATGGATATGAGTGTGGCTGGGGCTCCAATTTCTGTAAGAAATCACACCTTGTAAAGAAGGTGGAGGTGGAGGAAAGCTGGGAGAGTATATTGCCATCTGACATACATCTTATCTTCTGGATTGGATTTGGTCCTTAGATTTTGCATTTACTGCCAAGCACAGGTGAATCAGGTATGAAGATGCAATTAAAAAAACTATCATATATTAAACTAAAAAATTATCATACAATAAATGTGTTTTTTTTCTTTTCGTGTATAGTACTATAAATTTTAACACATGTATATATATTCATGTAACCACCACCACAATCGGAATACAGAATGGTTCCATCACCCTCCAAAACTCCCTTCTGGTATCTCTTTATAGATGCATCCTGGAAGCCACTGATCTGTTTTCCCTCATGATAGTTGTGTATTTACAAAAGTGTCACATAAATGGAATCACACAGTTTGAAATCTTTTGAGATTGGCTTCTTTCACTCAACATAATGTCTCTGATATTCATCCAAGTGGTTAGATGAATAGTTTATTCCTTTTCCCTGAAGAGCAGTATTCCATTACATGGCTGTAGCATAGTTCATTTAATCATTCACCTGTTAAAGTGCATTTGAGTTGTTTTCAGCTTTGAGTTATCACACATAAAGCTGCTATGGACATTAGTGTACAGGTTTTTGTGTGAACGTAAGTTCTGATTTCTCTAGGGTATGTATGTAGGTATGTAAAAGTGGGATTACTTGGTTGTAGAGTATGTGTGTGTTGAACTTTATGAGAAACTGCTGAACCATTTTCCCAAGTGGCTGCACCATTTTGCACTCCCACCAGCAATACAGGAGAGCTCCAGTTGTTCACCACATCCTCACCAGCACTTGGCATTATCAGTCCTTTTAATTTTAGCCATTTTAATAGGTGTGTAACAGTATCTCACCATGGATTTAATCTGCATTGCTCTAATGGCTAATGATGGTGAACACCTTTGTCATCTTTGTGTCCTCTTTGGTGAAGTGCCTGTTCTAGTCCTTTGCCAACTTTTAATTGAGTTTTTTATTGCTGAGTTTTGAGATTCCTTTATTTAAAGAAGCAATTTATCATGATGGTAAGAGGAGCTGAGAATAAAAGAGGGAAAATAGAAGAGACTGTCTTTCCACTGTCTGAAGGGGTTGGGGAGGGAAAAAGGGAAAAATACAAGCTGAGAAAGAACTGCAGGTATTCTACACTCTCCTCCCATACCTTTCCTGGAAAATAATCATACTTACTGCTTCATAATCTGCCAGTTCCAGCCTTGCTTTATTCTGCATTGTCCTCTTACAGAGGTAGATGGCTGAAGGAAGAAGAGAAATTACAACATATACAAAACCAGCAGGGTGGTGGAATCGTAAATTCATCCACCCAGTTGTTCATCCACTCATCCATCCATCCATCCACTCATCCATCCATCCAGCCAGCCAACCATCCATCCAGCCAACCATCCATCCAGCCAGCCATTCCCCTCTATGTGCCCAGCCCTGTGCAGTCAAGAATACGTTTCTACGTGGAAGCCATGACACCTGACCTCTGGGAATCTGTCTGCAGGTCAGGATCAGATGAGGGCCACCATCTTCCAATCCTGACAACCCCCTTCATCCTCCTCACTCTGTTTCTCCCCAAACAGGGCAGAGGCTGTGTCCTGCTCAGCACGAACCCCTGCACCTAGCACCAGGGCCTGGCCTGCCAGGTGGAATGAGTGGACAGTGGAAAGGGAGGACAATTCAGGTGTCAGGAAGGGCTCAGGAAGGGCTCTTAGCCCTCAGTTGCCAGGATATTCTTTCTCAAACATGGCCTTCATCACTTCCTCTCCTACCTCTGCTTCTTCGGTATCTCCTTCTTTCTCTAGCGCCAAGTAGAACGACCCAGGGGAGATAACAGATGAATGGTATGAATGAACAATAGAATGACCAGGAGGGAAGGTCGGAGAAGACCAGGGCTGACCTACTGTTTGACAACTTAATTATACCAGGAACTCTAGTCAACTCCTTGCTGGGTTAACCGACCTCCTCCATGTGGTCTGAAAAATTTCCTGATGCAGCCTACGATATGCTGGAGCCTTCTGGTAGCGGCCTACTCTGTATGCCCACACCTCTGCTCACACAGTCGAGTCTGTGGGTGAGAGTCAATTGTGTTTGTTCTCAAACCTGCTTATGTTAGGCATACTTGTTATTTTAATAATGTACATTCACTTAGTATTACATGCACTGGTGAAATGAACGTGAAAAGAGAGAGCATTTTTGTTTCAATGATGATCCAGTTGAATGTTTTTTGAATAACCTGATAAAGGAGAGTCAGCTAAGACAATTGCTGATGAATTTGGTATAGGTGAGAGAACTGAAAAAAACGTGAAAAAATAGTAGAAATCTGAGCGGGGCCAACATACAGTTGCTTTAAAAGTATTTTCGAAATTCTTGATGCACTTTAAAGATGTCAAATCTGGATGGTTTAAGTGTGGTTTATTTAAGAAAGAAACTCAAATTATGGGGAACGATAATCAAAGAGAATCTTTCACTCTACCTCAAAAGGCTGTTGAATGAATGTTTCTTTGTATATTTTACATTAATTTGAGGTCATTAAGGTATGTATGTATCACTTTTTCATACCAACTCACCAACTTTTCCAATGAACCAAACAGCTACAGCTCTGCACTGTGTCAGATAAGGGGGTATCTCCTCTATTACAAGGTACCTCCTTTGTCACCAACTAGGCAGCCTGTGGAATTGGGGCAACCTGCTGCAGGAAGCCTGGCATGTCACCAGCCCCAGCAGACCTGGTCTCAATGACCCAGGAGAGGTGTAGGTCAGCGCGGGTGGCGGCTGCTTTGACGATGTTGCCTCAGACAGTATTTTGTATTGGCCAAATGTGAAACTCAGGAAAGTGTAACCCAGATTTGGTTTTTATTTAAGCAGAATCATCCCAAGAAATTTCCAACCCATCTGGCTCAAAATGGGCCAGCTAAGTTGAGAAGTAAAGTACCATGAGCGGAAGGCAAAGCCAGTACCTCTACTGATGACCACGAGCTACACGATCAAATGCTGGCGGCCCCCTTCCCGTACAGCTAATATCACAGGTTGGGCAGTTGGTTCACCATAACTGGGAAGGCAGCACGTAGCTATTGAGGGGACCTTCCTCTTGGCACAGACCTTCCCTGGGGCTTGTCTGTCTGCACTTCCTTGGTGCCTCAACAGTGCTCCCTCTGACACCTAACTAATCAAGTGACCACTGGCAACAAAGCCAAGTCCTCAAACAGGGCATCCAGGGGACTTGCTTTAAGCTCAGATGTTGGTTTTTCTTGGATGTGTAATTTCTCATTGAAAAATCTTTGTCTTCTTGCCCTCATGCTGGCATCTCATTGCCATCTCAATCTCGTGGCATCTCAATGTCGTGGCATCCTACCACGACAAAAATGGAACACAATTAAAAACTCTATAAAGTCAATAGATTCACGTGTTACATGTGCAATTAAACATTTAAAAAGTATCGAACCTATCCTATTTCAACGTCCTTAAAAAACTCACTCCCTTTCCAAGCTTTCTGTCTTTACTAGTGCCATCATAATTAACCTCAATCTCCTAAACTAGGGAACATATAAATCACTTATTTCTCTGTTGTCCTCGTACCCTCTAACTACTTCTTAGAACAATGGAATTTTAGCATTGGAAGTAACCTTGGGGACCATCAAGTACAGACACCTCATTCACAGATGGAAAAATTAAAGGCTCAGAGAAGTGAAGTGATTTACCCATGGACTAGCTGGTGGTAGAGGTGGAACTAGAATTGAGGTCTAGTTCAGAGGGATGTCTCCACTATGACATTCACTGCCCCATTTACTCATTCATTGATTCATTCATTCACCCATTTAAAAATCTGAGTGCCTCTTATGTGCCAAGCGGTATTTTAGGTCTGGGGAAATCACCACAATAGCAGAGCAGCTACCACATGTATGGAGCTTACTGAACATCAGGCAGTGTTCTAGGGACTTTCCAAATGTCCACTTATTTATCCTCATAATAACCTATGAGGTGAGTTCTGTTATTAGCCTCATTTCATAGATGAGGGAATTTTGCAGGTTATTCCCCATTGTTGGGGACCCACAATGGCCCTCTAAAGCTGCTGAATCTATTGTAAACGTCTCTCCTTGACTACGAAGGCCTTTTTATAAACTTGCCCATTCCAAATTATTCAACCTTCGTAATCATTCTTCATCAACATAAAATCTTTGAGTACTCAGATCAGACTCCTCACCATCCTCTTCTTGCCCCCATCATGCTGCCTCTCCCAGCCCGGGATGCTTGGAGGGTAAGCCTATAACTCACTCAAATCTGTGACAGAGCAATTGACACAGAGTGGGTGACCAGTACACGTTTGCTGAATGAATGAAAGTTTCCTGGTTCTTCATCAATCCAAGCCATATCTATTCTGAATTCTTAGCTTTGGTGTCACATCCTTTCTGGCAAGAGGGCTACCACAGAAAAAGTAAGATCGAACATCACCCTGGAGGTAATAATACCAACCACCACCATGGTTTTTATTGACTCCTTACTACATGCCATACACCTAAACTTATACCCATTTCTAATGAACAAAACAACACTGAGAGGCAAGTACCATTATTATTCTGGTTTTAATATGAGATTTCTAAGGCACAGAGAGGTTAAGTAACTTGCCAAGATCACACAGCTAGTGGAGCCAGTCAACAGTGGGCCCATTGTGCTGACATCTCTCTTGGTAAATACTGATTTTCTGGCTAAACTGGAAATGGCGATGAGTAATTTGCATCCTGCACTCTAAGTTCTCCATCTGACTTGCCAAAATGGAGGTACAGGAATTCAAAATAATTTTGCTTCAGGGAGAGCCTGACATTAATTGTTATTTTCATCCCTGTTCCTACTGCACAACTAAAATTACAAAAATCTGTAGAGAAAGGGAAATTGTGCCCTGCTGTATGCAGGGTAAGACGGCTGATGGTTGTGGGTTTATATTCAAGTAAATATTTGAATCTTACTTGGCCTCAGTTTTCTGGTCCCACTATCCTCCCACGCTCTCCATTGCCTGGAAAAATACTGGTTTTCATATTCACAAGGGCACATGGCTGCTGTATGGAACTGAGCTACAATTATTCAAATTCCAAGTTGGGCTTTTGTGAGCAGTATTTCAGCCCCAGAAGCACTTATTTTATGAGCAGCCAAGTGCTGCTTCCGTTCTGAGCCAGAAACCTGGCTGGACCCACTTATCACATCATTTAGGGCTCAGCACAGTTCCAGAGGGACCCGCAGTGGTGCCTGCACACAGCTGATGAGACAGTCACAGGGACCTGTCCTCTACATCAGGGCTGTGCTCCAGACTTGAAAACAGAACAACTGTAGCCTGGTAGGGCAATGACTTGCCAGAATTCTATCCTCAGGACTGTTCCCAATTGCTGGTTCCCCATCCCTCAGAAGTATAATCCAGAGGGTATAGCTTATCACAAGGTCTCAGGGACAGGCTCCCCAGAATACCACCCAGCTGCAGCTGGCTCTGCCTTCCTGTGAAAAGCATCCTTCAAAGAACCCACGGAGAAGGTGCAGGTCTCATCACGTGCACCAGTCCCAAGGAGAGCTGCTGTGGGCTGCCCCAGCAGCTGAGTTGGTGATAAGGGCACTGTGCAGAGGGACAGAATGAAACGAGCATCTGAGTTCAAATTCTGCTGTGTCTACCGAGTGTCTGTTAATCACCTTTAATAAAGAACCAGAACCCTCAGCAAATATTTACTGAGTGCCAACCATGCCTCAGGCATGCACTGTGCACTGGATAAGAGAATGAATGAGGTGGACCAGCCTGCCCTCATGGAGCTTACAATTGACCAGGCATCCAGACAAGTAGCACACAGTGTGAGAGGTATGAGGATGGGGCCTCTCTGGACCTAAACTTTATCTGAAGTATCGAGATAATGTAACTTTAGAAGACTGACATGTAGAAGTGTTAAACAGCCTTCACGGAGAGAATATGGCAAGAGACTAATAGATCCCTGCCTGGACAGAGGTAATTCCCTGCTTACCCAGCTCCCAGCTTCACCCACTCTTTGTTTTCTTAGGTAGGGTAACTTTTGTATACCCCTTCCACAGTCTGTTACACTTTCCCTCTAATGACCGACTATCAAAAACACCAATGAATTATTAAAAAGTCTTAACAAGTCTGTGAGAAAGGAAATGGACAGGGGGAGGTGGCACCTTGATCCAGCCCTCCTTGAAACCCTGTCCCAGGAAGAAGTGGTCAATAGCCACCAGCCCAGTTCTCCATGGCCCCACAGAATGAGCATTAGCCACACTTGATAGAACTTTTCTTCCCTTCCCCTATTCCCTTCCAATGGCTGCACCTTTCAGCGTGCACTGTCTTTCATCATTATGTGGAACAGGAACCTTAGTACATGTCAACAATATGAGAAAGGGTTAAGCAGGGCAAAGACCCTCCCTCCTCCTCATGCACCATGGTTGCCCAGACAGCAAGGATTTGCCTTCTGCATTCCCAGGAGTAACACTAAGTGTGGGCCGCAGATTCAGTGCTTACCGTAGTCAGTGTTTTCAGGTTCCCAGCAGTTCGAAGGCCAGAAGTATGGGGCCTGCAAAAGAGCACAGGTGTCAGGACTCAGAACGCTAGCACTTGCCCTCCCCTGCCTGGGGCCCAGGGGCAGCCCTCCCCTGCACCCACTGAGGACCCCTCCCTATGACAGGCTCTGTCCACATGCTGACACCACACGCTAACTCTCTCCTGTTCTTAATGCAGCAGAGGCCAGTCAACATTTTAATCTATGTGTTGAGAAATGAAACCTGAGGTAAGCCAAATAAATGCAAAAACGAGAAACAGTTTACAGGGCAAAAACTTCTTATCCCGAGGTAATAGAAGTCTAATACAGAAGTCAGACTAGCACTGTTTGCTGGGGCACAAGCCCCAAGTTCCTTTGCCCTTTGCTAAGGACTGAATGGTGTCCTCCTAAATTTCTATGATGAAGCCTTATCCCCCAGTATGACTGTATGTGAAGTAAGGAAGTAATTAAGGTTAAATGAAATCATAAGGGGGGGGCCCTGATCAGATAGGATTAGTGTCCCTATAAGAGGAAACACCAGAGAGCTAACAACCTCTCTCTTTCTCTCTCTCTCTCCACCCTGTGAGGACACAGTGAGAATCAACCATCTGAAAGCCAGGATGAAAGCTCTCCTCACAAACTGAACCCTACTTGAAAATCTTAGACTTCCAGCCACCAGAACCATGAGAAATGCATTTCTGCTGTTTAAGCCACCCAGTCTGTGGTATTTTGTTATGGCAGCTGAGCAGACTTAGACATCCTTCGACCCTGTCTGAAGAACTCCACTCCTAAACCCTTTGGTTAGATCTTGACACAACCCCCTATCCTCTGCTCCAATTCACTGCGGGACAAGATCTGAGGAGTGGGAATGGTTGGGAAGTGTTAATAGGTAGTGAACAGAAACTGCACACCAGGAAGGCAGCATGATATAGTAGAAACATCAAGGACCCTGCTATCAGGCTGACCTAGGTTCCAATCAAGGCTGTCCCCTGGATTTACTCAATGCCCTGTTAATTCTCCAAGTACCTCAGTTTTACCAACTGTAAAATGGGAGACATTAATCCCCCCAAAGTTTGTTCTTCAGAATAAATGAGGAGATAATGTGTAAAGCACACAGTGAACAGTAGGTTCTCCGTGAGGGATTTTTACTACTATGCGGGTAGGGCAACAAATGGCCCAGACAAAAGTTCGCTTGGTTGTCCCAGTGCTGGTGGGAGGTAAGGGTTGCTCCCTTAAATACTGTCAGTTTTTTAGGTAGTTCTAATCTGAGATCAGATGATGATGAGAAGAAAAGGTTCTTCAGGAGGACAAGCTGCATCCCTACCTGGAAGCGATAAAAGGTGCCGTCATCCTTCATGGTGAGAACATGGTCCGAGATTGGAAAGATGTAGCCCTGGGCGGCTACGAGGCTTCCCAAGTGTATTGCTTCAACTTCAGGGACAGGGCAGAAGAGAGAGAAGTAATTAGGAAGCCGTCAGAATGCAGGGCTACTTAGCTGAAATGTAAGTGGGGCGGGGTGGGGGGAGCAGAAAGGCAACCGGAAGTCAACTATCATCACCCCCAGGTCACTGCATGATTGGCTGATTGATTGGTTGATACCTTCCGATAGGGCTGCACTGGGCGGGGGGGAGATGTCAATGGTTGGGGAGGGCCACATGTGTCTGGATTCCCTGGATCCTAGCTCTGAGAATCTGACATTGTTAATGCCCCTAAAGCTTCCAGAAGAAAGTCCACCTTCCCAGTTAAGACCCTGGGCTTTGGTGAGGATAAGCCTGTATTTAATTAAGTGAGACGCTTCACATAAAGTGCTTAGCAGTGTCTGGTGCAGGGTAAGTGCTGTCAGCCCCGATTCATATTTTTAGTTTCATCCATTTTTTTTTTAAGTCACTGCCAGCAATGAGCATGCAGCCCATAGAGCCTTCTGACTCACATTGCATTTCCAGACATGACAGTCCCACCAGCGATGAGGAGGGTGTTACCCTTCTTTTATGGACATAGAGGGAAAGCTCAGTATCTTAGAGAATTGGAGGATGGGCAGGCAGTGCAGTGGGCAGTAGCCTAGGGAGGCCAACCTAATAGAAATACTTATATTTTTGCCACAATCAACCTGCTGTTTTGTTACTTTAGCACCAGCCATAAATAGATTCACATACGTGGTTACAAATTTATATTTACTCTGAGCAGAGCTAAGAAAAAAGAAATCTAAATGGTCCTATCATACATGATAATCTTTCACAAATATAAAAGTACTCTAACTGATAAAAACTAATTTTGGGCTGTAGAAATTATTTGACACACTCAGGGAGTCTCTAGGAATTATTAATTTCATAAGCTCTGAATTTTTTAAAGTGACTTGTTCTGGTTTTATTTGCAAACTCTTGAAGAGTCTTAGCAAATAATTAAACCTCAGTTGTGGATCAGGTAATGTAATTTTAAGAGCTGGCTCTAGAAGGCTGTTCCGTGACAGTGTTACAACTTTCAAGAGGTCGTATATAATCCAGCCGTTTTGCATATTGAGAACCTGCTCTTCTCCTTTGGAAGGAGCGTACACTTGTAACCGGGAGAATCAGAATGAATGGAGTTGTATTTTACTTGCTTAGTGGTGACCAGTTGGCTTTTGAAGTCTATATGCTTCAAGAACCATGGGTCCAGCAGAAAAGGGAAGTTTCATCACCTGCAACTGCTCCTTCTCCAGGGAAGGAAGAGTAAAATCCAGTAAGAAGGGGACTTTCATGTCACCAATCTAGGAGCTAGAAGTCTCACGTCATTCTTCAAAAGGCTTTCGCTTGGAGATGTGGCAGATGGGAAGGAAGAAGAGAGGGAGGGCAGATGTTGGATACCCACCTTCCCAGGGCTTTTGTTTGCCTCATTTCTGCTGGTGAATTGTGCTTAACTTCTCCTGCTCATCTACATCTCAGAAGCCCAGACAGATCCCAACACCTTCATGTCCTCCCAAGGGCATCAAAGTATAATAGACCGTCATAGATAAGACTCTTATCATTCGGGACCTTTCACAGAAGCTTCTCGTACCGGCACCAGTGGATTCCTGAAGCCTGTTCTACCACTAGGGGGTTCAGGGTTCTCTGAATATACCATTACTGCTGCTACTACCACCACTGATGATAACGATAAAATACTTGTCAGAAATAGGATGACTGTTCTAGAAGGGCAAAGGAAACAGTGCTCTTGGAAGAGAAGAGACCACCACGAAGAAGGGTGACTCTACATACATGTAAATGAACTGGTAAAGACTTATTCACTCCAGTTTTCACAAGTGAACAATCAGAAGTCCAGGCTGTGTAAGGCAAACACGTAGGGTAGTTGATTTGGTTTTTTTCCTTAAAAGGATTAGCATTCATAGTTTCCCCCTGAGGATTAAGAACTTGACTAGAGTTAAGAATTTTCACTAATCATGAGAGTGGCCATTAATCATGATGGGGAAAAAGGCTAGTGTTCTGTTCATGACCTGCTTTTCTGGCACTCAGATTTCTGGCGCCTATGTTTAATTGAACTCTATGTAAGTTGTATTGTTTCATAGTCAATAGTCTATTAGGAGCATCAGATTAAAATATAGGAATGCCCGAGCTGACATACTGACCCCGGCAAGGAATCACAGCTGAAGGTCAGACACCTAGAATGGGCACTTGAAAAAAATCTTTAAAAAGCAGAGCAATTGAAGGGCATTCAAATTGAGGTAAATAGGTCTAATCCCCAAGAACATCAGAATACATTAGTGGATGTTTGTAAATATGACCTTCAGGCAGCAAGAATACTTAGTTAAGATGGGGAGTATATAATAAATTCAGAAAAGTTTTCTTATCTAGAATTTTCATTTTATTCTGGAACCCTGCATTTTCTAATTTTGCTATGAAAGTAAATTTTACTGCTTATTTGCTGGTGGGAGGACAGATATGGAAACTGTTTTACTGGCCAGGGTTTGCTGTTGTTTTCCTGGTGAGGTAATTGCATTGCACAATTAAAGTTGAAAAAAAAATCATTCCTTCACTTCTTGCAGAAGCAGAGAACAGAAGCAGTCTTAGCAAATAATTAAACCTCTTAATTGTGGATCAGGCAATCTAATTTTAAGACCTGGCTCTAGAAGGCTGTTCCGTGACAGTGCTACAACTTATCTTTAATTGCTGTGGCTAACCAGAGTTCATCTCATTTTCCATGTTATTGTATTGGGCTCTTTGGCATTCTAAAGAGTTGCTCATTTCCTTCAAGGGTGATTTAAATTTAAAGATAGGAATTCAGTGGAGAAAATAAATTAATTCTATTTGTAAATAGAGTGATTCTACATCTTGGAATTCACGTGTATAGGCCCAGTTCTCAGGAGGATAGGAGAATCTGGTTTGGAATTTGGTTATGGGTTGTTCACTAATATCATGGGGGTAAAGTCAGGGTCAAGGGTCAGGTACCTGGGTCCTCAATGGAGAGGTTCTTCATAAGCCACTGCACAATGTCAGTACCTGCAAGGATAAAGCAATGTCAACGGAAGGCCTCGTGGATGTTTAACTCTGTGCCAGAAGAAACATGGTTACCCAAGAGACTCCTAATTCTAATTAGCACACACCTGGAGAGCTAGGTAATACTGACACTTTTCCATCCTAACCAACCCTTTCCATCCATTAGTATGCTTCTGTAGTCACAGTCCCATTCTTTCCCCCCCAAAATCCACTTCTGATGACTCAGGATGGTCTTGTATCCACATTTCTCTAGGGCGCTTCTGGAGGGGCCTTCCTGAGAATACATATTTTGACGACAGGCTAGAGGAAGTCTTATCATGCCTGGCCCCAGACCATTTCCTGAGGGAGGAGACTCCTTTTAGCTCACTAGCCTCAACTGACAAGGCCTGCCCAACACAGATGACCTCACAGGTTCCTGAAAAAAATCTCTACTTCTGGCCTGGGCTCATCCGGAATGAATAAGCCCCTGTGTCTGTGGGAGAAACTTCTATGTGTTCACCAAAACCTCTCTCCTCTATCCCCTGGGCCACAGCTAGATTACATTTCTAGACTCTCCTGCAGTTGGGTGTGCACTGAGTTCTGACAATGGAATGTGGGTGGAAATGCCATAAGCGATTTCCAGACTCAGACCATAGAACTCCTGTGTGACCCTCCACACTCCACACCATTCATCCCCATCTGCTGGCTGAATGGAGAGAACTCCAGGGGCCTAGGGGAGGGCAGAGCCATGTGTGGAAGGAGCCTGGGATCCTGAACAGACATGAAAATTGAGGCCCATTTGGGTGACCTGATTGAAAAAGAAACTTGGTCCTGTTGAGCCCCGGATATTTGAGGGTTATCTGTTTTGGCATCTAGTAATGCCTTAACTAACATAAAATCTTAAGAATCAGAAGGGACTTTTAAAGCTTATCTACTCCAACCCTAGCCAATACACAAGCCCCATCCACAACACCCTGGACAAGAGGTGCTGTAATTTCCATTTAGAAAAACCCTAGTGCCTGGAAACTTACAAATTTCCTGTTGGCCAACCTGTCCCAGTTAAATCATCTTAGATTTCTCTCAACAGCAATTTGCCCTTCTCTGAATTCCTCTCTTTGGTCTTAGTTTTGCCCTCTGATGACAGAAACACGAACTCAGACCTCTCACTCTGTGAGACAATCCTTCAACTATTTGGACAGTCCGTCCAATGTATTATCAATGTTCTCCTTGAGTTTCCTCCCCTCCAGGTGAAACACGCCTGGATTCCTCAGCTGTTTCTTCTGATGACACGATCTGGGGTCCCTCCTCATTTTGGTCACAATTCTCAGAATATATTTGCTTTTGTTTGCCTCCCTTTAAATGTGCCACCTAGAACCAGTGTTCTTAGGCCAGTGCAGTTCATGTGTGGGTAGAGGAGTCCAATTTTCTGGGAGGTTCTGAACTTCTGTGCAAGCTACCTTTGTCACCCCCAAATCTCACTTTAAACCAGTTCAGATCTTCGAAGGTGGCTTTGTCACCTCAGGATGAAATGTTTGATGGAAAACAGCCTGAAAAGGGCGGCAGTTCTAGATATCCAAGTCTTGTCATGGGTCTGAGGCATGGCGTGAGGGAGAGGGCCTGCCAGAAGATCTCCTGGGATGGACTCCCAGCTAAAACACTGGAAACCCCAGCAGCGGGGTTGAACGAATATTGCCCTTTTTCCAGAATTAAAATTGCTCAGAAATTTGACTGGGGTTCAGAAGTGAGACCAGTACAGGCCTGAGTACCTAGACATTTTGTTTCTCTCTGGCTCTCTGGAAGGTGAATGAACTCTGCACAGTATAGACTGTCCTGCCCTGTCTGTGCTGTCCCCCCATCCCAGGACTAGCCTCCACTGACATGGCCCTGCAAGTTCCCTGCATTTCAACCTCAAAAGCAAGACTTCTAAGCATTTCCCCACTCTTTCTCCCAGACGGCATCTATGAACTAAACTTTGGATCAAAAACACTCCTTTTCATTCACATTCTTAGAGAGAAAGGGAGAGTATGTTTCTGTGTGTGTGTGTGTGTGTGTGTGTGTGTGTGTGTGTGTCCACTTCCTCCAAATTATACAAGTTCAACATTTGTCCTAGGAAATGAAGAACAAAGCAGAAATCAAATACAAACTGTAATCCCAAGTTGGGGGTTGGGGGGAGAGGCTCTAACCTGTTTTTCCCTCAAAAGAAAAACAGTCCTTTATTTTGTGGGTTGCCTAGAAACGGAGAGGTTTCCAGCATCAGCAACAGCTCTCCCCCGGGCAAGAGGATTATCTTTCTGCTGAGCTTGCTGAACCATTATTTATCACCTGCCAAGATTGATTAGTCACCCTGGGACAATGACAGCCCTTCCTTTCCCCTGTTAATTACTGTCATCATTAATATCCATGTCACTAATTAGTATTCATTCACATTGAAACTCCTTCCTTGCTATCATATCCGCTCCCCCCTCCACCCCACCCCAGCCTTCAGTACCATTGTCTGGGTTTCTACCCCCTTTGGCTTTCTGCACTCATGTCCGGCCTAATTGTCCTGCCCAGTCCCCCAGGCTCCGGTTTGCATTCACAGAGCTGAAGGATCACATGTAAGCATTTTTTTGGTAAAGAAGCAAAAGTCACAAAAGCCCCTGGCCTCCCCTAGCACTGCAGGGACCACAGACCTGGGTTTCCTGTTGCTGGTGTAGCCACCATGACAGTCACTGTCTCATCTGGGGACACGTGGAACCGTCCTCAGGCCCTAGTGGGGCTGGGCTGCTGTCCTGGGCTGTCCAGGCCACTGTCTTCAATCTGTAGCAGCACCCACGCCACCGCCATCCCTGACACGCATGGGCACTGCTTGAGGGACCTGAGCACACACAATGATGTCTGGGGCTGTGGACAGTCTCATTCTCGTGGGCGTGGGGTATTTTAGGCTTCATTGGACTAATCCAGGAAGGGTCAGCCTCAGCCTTGTGAGCAGGCAGTAAACCGTTGCAGGTTCAGCCTCAGGAACAAGTAAGGAAGGGAAATCTGTCATAATGTTATGTCCTTTATAAGACCTACAATTATTACACTGTAGAACCAGGCAAGAATAGTCCAAATAACCATCAGGAGAAAACATTCTTATTCTTCTCTTTTCTCTTTCCTTTCTTCCTTCTTTCCTCCTTCTCCCAATCATTCTTTCCTTCTTATTCTAATAAGAATTTGCAGCAGACTTTTTTTTTCTGGTCTATCTAAAATTGATTGTTGCCTTTTGTTACGACCATTGGATTCTGGTTCTTCTCTTTGCCAAGCTGCCCTGCCTGCCAAGGGCTTAAAGCCAATATAAAAACATGAAGAACAAGTGCACGATAGCCGTTCTTTTTTCCCAAAGATCCCAAAACATTTGGCTGAAAGTTTTCTTTTTGAGGCTAATTTATCAACATTTATACTAGGGATATCCATGAAATACACCAGAGGGCACCTGAAACACTTCTTCACAACCTGCGTGGATTGTTAATATATTTCAGTATATATTTATTATATGCAGGTATGCTTTATGTTTCTATATGTGTTGTAAGCCCGTATTTCAATTATGTCTTACATATGTATATAATTATGTTTATTGGCAGGGCATTTGGACGCAACTTGGGGATTCAATACATAAATTATGGCTCATCCATACAACAAATAGTTATTGAACACCTACCGTATTAAATGAAAAAGCATATTGAGAACAGTGTATATCGTAAAATGACATTTTTACAATAGAAAATATATATTTATATTTGTATTCTATTACTTACATATGTATAGATATATACAAATGTGGGGGAGAAAAGTTCTGGAAGTATATTTATTTATTTATTTTTGGCTGCATTGGGTCTTTGTTGCTATGTGTGGGCTTTCTCTAGTTGTGGTGAACGGGGGCTACTCTTTGCTGCGGTGTGCGGGCTTCTCATTGCGGTAGCTTTTCTTGTTGCGGAGCATGGGCTCTAGGTGTGCGGGCTTCAGTAGTTGTGGCTCATGGGTCCTAGAGCGCAGGCTCAGTAATTGTGGCACACGGGCTTATCTGCTCCGCAGCATGTGGGATCTTTCCGGACCAGGGCTCGAACCCGTGTCCCCTGCATTGGCAGGCGGATTCTTAACCACTGCGCCACCAGGGAAGCCCTGGAAGTATATTTAAACTGTTAAATTTAGGTTATCTTGGGGAGGGGCGAGGGGCAAATTATGGGAAATTCCTGTTCTTTACATTTCCTTATTATTTGGGAGTTCATAGAACATTCATATATTACTTTTGCACTGAGAAAAATCCTTTTTTGTTAAGGAGCAGAGAGGGAAGAATTGGCCTCTGAGCCTGAAGTGGTGAGAACATGGAGAGTCAGGGCTACAGACCCAAGTAGAGAGGGTATGGAGCACAGCCTTCTGCTGCCCCCAGGCCCTGTGCTCCCGCTGCTCTCCGGGGAAAGGGCAGAGGAATGAAGGCAGGACTCGCAAAGCTGTCTTCCCTCCTGAGGAGTACAGAGCAGGTGGCTTGGTCATGGGCCTCAAATTGGTCACTGTCTGGCCATCTGGCTGGCTCTGAGCCTTGGAGTGGCCTTCTGTAGACTCTAACAGGGCTGTTCACTACAGTCCTGGACAAAGGGTGACGCCCAGCACCCCTCCCTGGGGTTTGCTTACTTGTTTACTTGGGTAGAGTGAGACCCAGTGACCTCTTCCCAAGTTGTATTAACTCTAGATCAATATAAACTGGATTTGAGTAAGCTGGTAAGATCTTCTGAGATTTTAGAAAGTTCTCTTTCTGGCTTGGGGGAGACCCTTACTATAAAAGTGTTCTATGCTGGACTTGGCTTCTGGCATTTTAAGCTCCCCTAATGAATGAGGGATACCTGGATCTTCTTTTGAAATAAGTCAAAACCCAAGCAGATCCTACTATGAAACACTTCCTTCATTGTCCCCAAAGTTTTGTACCAATCTGAGCCCAAATTAGATTATGCAAACTTGACAAAAGACGGCTTCCAGTCACCTGCAAATTTCAAGTTACCTGCAACTTGGTAGCTTATATATCATGGTTCTGGTAACTGAAGCAATTGATAACTTACTCATCAGTCCTCCCCACTGGAGAAAGACACTTCCACTTGAGTAAACTATTTTTCCGGAGCTCAACCAAGGATAAGACAGTTCCTGGGCTTCCCTGGTGGCACAGTGGTTGGGAGTCTGCCTGCCGATGCGGGGGACACGGGTTCGTGCCCCGGTCTGGGAGGGTCCCGTGTGCCACGGAGTGGCTGGGCCTGTGAGCCGTGGCCACTGGGCCTGCGCGTCCGGAGCCTGTGCTCCGCGATGGGAGAGGCCACAATAGTGAGAGGCCCGCGTACCGCCAAAAAAAAAAAAAAGATAGTTCCTGCCGTGAGTGAGCTCACGGTACTCCTTAGGCAAGGTTACGACTCCGTCCTCCATTGGATTTTCACGTATCTGCCAAGGTCTCTGCTGCACCTGTGAGTACAGAGGGCAGCTTTGTGCCACCTAACCACGCATGCAGGTGCCACGTGCAGGCCAAAGCCCGCCAAGATGGATGACATTCCCCAGTGCCCACTGTGCACTAGGCCAGAGCTGGACACTTAACCCTGTTGTCACACATCATCTTGACAATAGCTATGTAAAATATAACAACTCTTATACCTGTTTTAAAGATTAGGCCCAGAGAGGCCCCAGGTCACATGCTAGTACCTAACAGAGCCAAGCTTGGAATCCAGGCACTCTCACGTGAATTATTATCTCCACTACACCATTCTGCCCCCCTTATCTCTGAATAACTTTCCAAGTAGTACATAGAAGAATAATTGGAAAAGTTATCTTCTGTACTCTATTTCTTTCTTGAAGTACAGACACTAATGTAGTGATAATAATAATTATTACTGTTAGCTATTGAGCTAATAATTTATTGAGCACTTTCTATATTCCAGGCTTGGAATGATTCTACTATAATAATTATATGGTGTAAATAGATTATTATCTCCATTTTGCAGATGAATTCAAGGACACCCTAAGTAGGGAAGTTTTTAACAACTTTAGACCATTCTTTTATGACTTTGTTAAAAAAACAATAAAAAATGCACAATTAGCTAGCAGAGAAAGCTTGTCAGCAAATGTTCAACTGGGTTTTGGGGGGGCGGACACGACGAATAGCTGGCAGTAGATAGAAGGAAATACAGGTGGCAGAACTAGCGTGATAAAAAGCCTAGTGGCATTTTTTTTTTTTTTTTTTTTTGCAGTACACGGGCCTCTCACTGTTGTGGCCTCTCCCATTGCTGAGCACAGGCTCCGGACGCGCAGGCTCAGCGGCCGTGGTTCACGGGATCTTCCTGGACCGGGGCACGAACCCGTGTCCCCTGCATCGGCAGGCGGACTCTCAACCACCGCGCCACCAGGGAAGCCCTAGTGGCGTTTTTTGAGAGGTATTGTTTCGCAATGGGCTTGAGTTTTTCCAAGGAAAATGGTGACAAATTTAACAGATATACACTTGCTTCCCAAGCATATGAAGCAATAAAGCACATTGTTTATAAAGTCAGGCAGATAGGAGCTCAACTCATGGTATGCCATTTCCAAGTCGTGGGATCCTGGGCAGGTCCCTTAATTAACATCCATCCCAATCTCCATTTTCATGGGTCACCTGGGGGAAATCCCACCTACTTCCAGGATAAAACAAGGTCATGTGTACAAAACTCTCTCCAAAAGCCTGGCGCATGGTTTTGCTGAAATGGCCTGTTCATTATTAGGTAACCTACCTGCTCTGTGCCCTCATTTCCTCATATGAAATTGAGGACAATAATAAAAGGACCTGCTGCTTAGGCTCTGGGGTTAAAGGAGATGCTGTATGTGCAATGCCAAGCACAGCCCCTGGAACGTAATAAGCAAAACACTCATGAGCTATGGAGAGAGTCTGTGTTTTACATTCATATTGGAGCCAAGTGTCTCACCAAGTCATCGGTGTGGCTCAGAGAAGCAGCAGCAACTTGAACTTCTTGTTATTTGCCTGCTTCTTCATTTTAGTCCTTAGAGGATCTCAAATGTCTTCTGATGCTTTTAGGAAGGGATCTGCTGATGGTCAGCTTGTTGGACAGAAGGAGAAGCAAAGGAGGGAGTCGCAGCAGGCAAACTTTAGGAGGCTGACAGGGCCTCGTGGAGGGGGTGGGACCCCCGCCTGGCAGCTTTTGTAGCTTTGCTCCTCTGGAGGACATTTTCCAGGAAGTGAGCACCTTCTCTTGGGCACTTATCTGGGTTTGGAACTAGACATCTACAGCGTGATGGTTTGGTCAGTGTCTGCTTCCCTCTTTGTATTAATTTCCTGGGACTGCCTAACAAAGTACCACAAACTGAGCAGCTTAAACCACAGAAATTTATTGTCTCACAGTTCTAGAGACAGGAAGACCAAGATCCAGGTGTGGGCAGAGCTGGTTCACCTGAGGGCTGTGAGGGAGAAGTGGTCCCAGCCTCTCCCCTCACTTCTGATGCTTTGCTGGCAGTCTTTGGTGTGCCTTGTCTTGTAGAAGCATTACCCCAATCTCTGCCTTCATCTTCACGTGGCGTTACCCCTGTATGTATGCCTCTGTGTCTAATTTCTCCTTTTTATAAGGGCATAGTGGATTATGGCCCACCCTAAACTAGTTTATCGTAACTAATTACATATGCAACAACCGTGTATCCAAATAAGGTCACATTCTGAGGTATCAGAGGTGAGGACCACAACATATAAATTTTGGGGATGACACAATTCAACCCATAACTATAGTTCTGAGATAGCAGGACTCTGTTATACTGTTTTATCTCTGGCACCAAGCAAAGACCTGGCATGAAGCTGGGGTTTCATAAACGCTCATTGATCAATAGTTATATTCAAATGGGCATCATATAATACATATCCATTTCTATGCACATATTCATTACATTTAAATTTTTTTTCTCAATTTTTTTTTTGTTTGTTTGTTTTTGTTTTTGCGGTATGCGGGCCTCTCACTGTTGTGGCCTCCCCCGTTGCGGAGCACAGGCTCCGGATGCGCAGGCCCAGCGGCCATGGCTCACGGGCCCAGCCGCTCCGCGGCATATGGGATCCTCCCAGACCGGGGCACGAACCCGTATCCCCTGCATTGGCAGGCGGACTCTCAACCACTGCGCCACCAGGGAGGCCCCTTTTTTCTCAATTTTTTATGGCCCATGGAAACTTCATCACAGACCAGCACCAACCTTGGTTGGGCCTTTTGCAACTACTGCTTTAGAGGAAAGGTTCAGGGTTTTCCTCCCATTGACACTTTCTTTCAAAAACCACACCTCTCCTTGTAAAAAGAAGTCTCAGCAAATGAATGCTTTAAAAAATATAAGGCAAATACATAAACAACAAGGATTCACTGCATAGCACAGGGAATTATATTCAGTATCTTGTAATAAACTATAATGGAAAAGAATTTTAAAAGAATATATATATATATATATATATATATATATATATATATATATATATATCTGGGGCTTCCCTGGTGGCGCATTGGTTGAGAGTCCGCCTGCCAATGCAGGGGACACGGGTTCGTTCCCCGGTCCGGGAAGATCCCACATGCCGTGGAGCGTCTAGGTCCGTGAGCCATGGCCGCTGAGCCTGCATGTCCGGAGCCTGTGCTCCGCAATGGGAGAGGCCACAACAGTGAGAGGCCCGCGTACAGCAAAAAAAAAAAAAAAAAAAAAGAATATATATATATATATATATATATATATATATATATATATATATATATATCTGAATCACTTTGCTCTATACCTGAAATTAACACAGTATTGTAAATCAACTATACTTCCAAAAAACCCATTAGCCAGCAATCTGAACTGCCTCCTCCTCGTTCAACCCTGGCTGGCACCTAAAGAGGACAACGAGTAGAAGGAAAGGTGAAGTCTTCAACTCTCTTCTCGAGGCAGAAAGACCTGGCGCCCCTTTCTCCTCTCGCCTGTCCTTGCTGTTGGCCTCACTGGCTCCCAGGCTGCAGAGTTCAAACTGCCTGCGATTGGCTTTGATCCAGCCTGTGATTCTCCCTTCTAAACCGGAGGCTTTTGTGTCAGTCTGACTCGAACAGTTTGGAACAATTAAATCCAGACACACAAGACTATCATTTCGAACCCGGTGATACCCAAGCATCACTGCCTTATCCAGTCCTAAAGCAGGGCAGGCCGGGCCCACCTCCCTGGGGTCTTCTTCCAGGCCAGGCACATCGGCTTGCCGGCCTCCGCGGGCACGTGGCAACTGCGCCTCTCAGCGACTCAGAGCGCACACAGCAGGAAAGACAGCCAGCCCGGCCGACGGGAACCCCCTGGTGGACTTTCTCCCGCCAGCCCCCCTCCCCCCGCTCAGACGGCACTTTCCCGCTTCCCGGCGCATTATAAAAAATAATAGGGGGCAGGAGACTGGGCGAGGTTATTACCAACTCATAAATCAACTGGGAGGCTCTGAGTGCTGTGGCGAGGTGTCTGGGACGGGCTCCCCCGGTTTGTTATCTCACTCGGGCTCCCACGATTGATTCATAACCTCATAACCCTCCCGCGTCCGAATCCCAAGTCTTCTATCTAATTGTCAGCAGCCGAGTACATGATTTGCAAGAGGATGCAGGCAGCGGCAGACGTGAGGGTGGAGGAGAGATTAGTTTTGTCAATCAAAAGCGTCCAGCGCCAGGGGGAGCACACCCGGGATTTAGCTCAACGACCGGCTTATTAAAGGGGAGGCCGGATATGGCTACGCGGATGGGCCTCACGCAGGGAGATGGTGAGTCTCGGCCACTGTGGGTGTAGCCTCTGCTCCCGGGGGTGGGGTTGGTGGTGGCTGCTCCCATGACCGCCTCCCGCTCAATCCAAAGGCAGAAATGAAAAACAAATAAGCAGATTTGCAGCTTCTGGGGAGAAGTGAGCTAAGGCCAGGTGTCCTGAGCCTTTCCAGGAGGGCTGGAAGGTGTCAGGGGCTTTATTGCCTTCCAGTGTTGTCTAATGGTCATCTCATTTGTGCACATTTGAACCTGAAATGTGGTTTGTGAACATCTGTATTTAAATTAACCTGAGGGGTTAAGTAAGGCTTTCTTGAGGGGAGTAGGAGAGGTAGCCTTTGTGACGCCCAGGTCTGCAGGCTGCAGTCACTTTACCTGTAATCTGATCCGTCTAACCGCACTGTTAGGGAATAATGCTGACACACTTCCACAGCGTGCTTTAAGGCTTAAGTCTGCAGAGTGTGCTGGACACCTGCCACCACCTTGGGACGGGCAAGGTGTGCATGGCAGTCAGTGTGAGCAGGCCAGGTTTCTAGCGGAGTCTGGGACACACAGGTGCTTGGGCAAAGACTTGATTGGTGTTGCACTAATGCCAGCTCCAGTACCCTGGAGCTCTGGCTTCGTGGAACACACTCGGCTTTTGTAAACAGACCTGGGTTCAAATCCCGCCCGGCTCTGCAACTTGCTAGTTCATCACCTGAGCCCCAGTTTACCCACTTGCAAAATGGGTCGATCACAGAATCTACCTCAGACTGTGTTATGAGTATTTAGATACGGAAATGGAGGCGGGCACTTAGCGTAGTCCTGGGTACCGACTGGGCACACTGCTCAATGGTTATTTTGGTTCCTTTCCACTTATAGGTGATGCACACCTCTATCAACCCAGAGTGGAATCTGGCCTGGGACTGATCTCCTGAGCAGAGAGCCTCAAGTAGCAATCAAGCCTTTCTCCTGGCTCTTCCCTGGGCCTGTGCTGCAGGCCTAGACTAGACAGTTCAGAGCTGGCTCTAGCTTCGATCTCTCAAGCTTCTCTGTTTCACTGAGATGAATGAACCCATCCTTTTAAAAACTGGTCTGGGACCTTCTCTACCAGTAGGGGACCTACTCCCAGTTCAATTTCCAGTTCCTGAGGCAAAACGTCAGAAGAACCCCAAGGAACCCCAACATCTCTCCTTCTCCATCCCAGCTACAGCCAAGCCCTTAGCCTGGCATCTCCCACAGGAGTGGCCACGAGGCAAGCAGCCTGTGTCTGGATCCAGGTTTCCCCTCCCACCAGCTCTGTGACCTTGGGCATGTGCCTTACTCTTGCTAACCTTCAGTTTCTCTAAGATATGATAAAAGCACAGTCTGAGAGGGTGGGCATGGGATAATTCCTGTAAAAAGTTCAGCCCTGTGTCCTTCAGTGCAGAGCAAATGATCAGCATGTGCTGGCTTTATCATCCTCATTATTATTATTGCCATTACTACTGATTGGACCACTTTCATTCATTTATCTGCAGTGATGATTAAGACAGCTCTGTCCTTAAACAAAAAAGGGCGCTGGCAGCCTGCAAGGGCTAGACTGGAGGGCTTGTGGGATGCTTTGGGCCACAGAAAGGGTATGTAATTCCAGCCCACCCAGTGTCGGGAGAAGGTTCACAGAGAAGGAGGTGCTTAGGATCAGTGAGAAACAGAAGACTGAGGAGGAAAGCACTGGATGTAGGGCCAAGAGCAAAGCCATCCGAAGCAACCACACCAATGGCATCATGTGACAGCTAACATTTATATGCAGGCTGGAACAGCAAGTCGCTGTGAAAGGGAAAAGAGTCCTAGAAGGGCAAAAGTCACAGCATGCTCTGGCATCACTTAGGTGCAAAGCACTGAGCCAGTCACCAATGGCTGAGAGTCAAGCGTGAATCAGAAAAAGAATCAGGCTTAAAAGCTACAGGGAGATGATGTCCGAGCTGCCGGGGAGTGAGCTCATGCTTTCCTGGCGTCAGGATGCTGGCCTTTCCCCCCATCCCTCCCTCAACCCGGGCCTCATGGCCACTGCCAGCATTGCTGTGGTCCCTTCCTGCAGTTGGCCTTGGGAGGTGATGCAACTGCTTGGTCAGCCTGCATCCCCTACACCTCTGCTGCTGGCTACTGTCCCGGATCCCTGCTCAGCTGCCTTCAGCGAGGCGCCCCCAAACCCAGAGGGGCTCATGTGCAGGACACCACCACTGTTTCCCCTCCCTGCCATCCTTCAGGGGAGGGCGCGGCCTCGGGCTTCTCTGGGGCGTGCTGCCATCTTGCCTCCAAGGACACCTCCCCCTTGACCCACTCCCAGCAACAGCCTCGAGTCCTTGGGACTTGGCTGTCTGAAGGGGTGGGCGCTGAGGACCACAAAACAGAAGCAGTGACAGGAGTGACAGGGGCCGGTCAGAGGCCTGTGCGTCCTGACCTTGCTGAGGGCTGGGGCGGGCCCCGGATAACAAGTCATCAGTAGGAAACGGGGGCACAGCTCACGGGGGAGCAGGTGGAAGCCAAGCCACACCGCCCGCCTTCCCTGCCGCATTCTTTCCTCCAGAAATCCCTAACTCCTTTCCTGTCTCCGGCATTTAGGTAAGAAAAAACAGTGCAATAGTGAAGACAAAATGGGGTGACGGGGAGAGGGGACTGGGGGCTGTGAAGACAGGGAGGTGAGTGAGGTGACATTTACACGAGGCCTGAGCAGCAGGAAGGATGCAGCAGTGCATCTGGAGGAACAGCAGTGACATGGGAACCTGCAGAAGGAAGGCACGGGCACCTGGAGGGGAGATGGGAGAGGGAGGGGTTGCACCCTCCGGAAGCCTCTGGAGGGCTGGAGTAGGGGAGGGTTTTGTGTGTTTTTAAATGATCTCTTTGGCTGCTGGGGGGAAAAGGGATTGCAGAGGGACAAGAGAAGCAGGAGACCAGCCAGCAGCTGTTTTCAGTGGGTAAGAAATCTAATGCTGGCTGGGCTCTGTGGAGGCAGCGAGATGGAGCGGAGCAGATGGGTGCCGGGTCTGTCTCAGCGGCAGCGCTCCTGGTCCCCTCTAATGCACGGGACACGGAGTGTGAGAACAAGAGGAGTCTGGCTTGACTTCCGGCTTCTAGCTTGACTAATTGGATGCAGGTGGAGCTTAGCCTACCTGAGATGGGGAAGCAGGTTGGGGAGGAAACCTGGCTTCATTATTGGCCGTGTTCTGTCTGAGACAGACGTATACCGTAGCCATCCAAGTGGAGATGTCAAGTCTGCCAGTGGACATAGGAGGCTGGGTTTTCAGAGAGAGAGCAGGCTGGAGATAGTATTTGGGTGTCACTGGTGTGTAGGAACGTCCCTTAAGCAGCGAGGCTGGGTGAGGTCACCCAAGGAGAACACGTTGACTGAGAAAAGAGAGCAGCATTGGAACCAAGCCCTGGGCCTGGCAATGGCCCAGCTGGCAGGGGACCCAAGCCTGCCCTCCCTCACTCTGGAATGCCTTCCGTTACCCTGAACGCCTGGGCTTCTCTCTTCCGTGACTTATCCTGCGATCCATTCCCCTTCCTTGGGATACAGCAAGAAAAATGAGCTCCAACTCTGGACCTTCTGCCAGGCCCTCCCGGAACCTGCCCTTCGAGCAACCTCCCTTTCTTGCTCACGTCAGGGAAAAATTGACACTTACCACCACGTACAGCACCTGACAGCTCTGCCCAGGGCCCAAGCCAAAGAGACAGCTAAGGGTTTCTGTGTTCTCTTCTGATTTATAACGAGTTTAAACTCATTTTCTGGCTTTTCTGTCACTAAATTCCCTGGAAGCACCTTGTGGGACTGTGGAGCTGGCCCGTGGCCGAGCACTGCTGGGTGAACACAGCCTGGGAGTGACTTCAAGCTCCAGATCCCACCCGGGTTAGAGGCTTTGGGGTGGAATGTCGTCTTTCTAATGTGCAAGCCTCATTTCATTCGCATCAACTCCAGACCAAGAGAATCTGGCTTTTGTTCAGAGAACGTGTTGGGAATGTTTCAAATGGAGAAACCCTGTAACTAGGAAAAGGACAGACTAAAACCCATCATGAGTTTATGCTTTCTAGACCCATTTCTTCATCATTGCCCCCGCCCCAAGTGCTGGCTTCTTCCAAAATGGATTAGACTTGAGGCAGTGAATACTTAACGATATTGCTAGAATTAATAAGGAGAATTCAAGATTCACACAATGAATGGGAGACAGCCATATGAAGAATGCCAGAGAAGGATGGCTGCTCTAAGTGATCAGAGAATTTAGTTTATGGCTCCTGGAAATAATAAAACAGTAAAGGATATTGCTCTCATTTCTTGGCCTGTCTCTCCATTAGCGCATACAGGGTCCTTAAAGAGAGAGACCCCGTCCCCTCAGCTGTGCCTCCCTGACTCACTGCAGATTTTTAAGGAAGACCTGATGACTATATTTAATAACGTGGGCCAAAATCAGTGATTTTCATTTTGGTGTAATCACTGTGCTGCTTTTTCTTCCAGACGTTGGTTTTGCTGGAGCTGGTTACTCCTCAGTGTGGCTTCTGAATCTTGATAGTAAAACAGGCCAGATCTTTGGTATGGAAAGTTAGCTTGCTACTTGCTATTGCAGATTATTTACATGTATGTTAAAGAAGAGGGGGTCAACACATGCCCCATTTTAAGTTATTCAGGACTAGAATTTGGTATGTCAGTAGCCCATTCCTGCCCACCCTGATTCTCCAGGTGGTATTACAGTCAAATACGGTCAAACCTTTGAAAGAATGTTAAAAGCCCAGATTAATATTGAGGTTTGTATGGCTCAGCATGCAGGCAGAACTAAAGGCTGGTGTCTGATCAAATAACACGATAAAAACACTGTCCGTTTTACTAAAATATTTTTCAGCAAAGGTCATATCCATGCCATTGGGAGGGTAGTAGATTGAGAGACTCAGACTTGGAGTTTATTAGGGAGAGAGTTGGGTATAGTTTTGAGGGATTGGGATTAGGTTCAGCTGCACATTTCAGAAAAAAAAAAAATAACAGTGGCTTAAACAAGATAGAAGTATATTTGGTAAAAGAAGTCTGGAGGTGGCTCCATGAGGTCCTCAGTAATCCATACTTTAATGTTTCTCTTCCATCTTCCAAGTGCTTGACTTTCACCCCGAAGGTCACCTTATGGCTCAAAATGGCTGCTGAAGCACCAGCCATCACGTCCCAGCTTCAGGCAGGAGGAAGAAGAAGCAGAAGAGCTAAAGAATGCCTTTCCCAGGTGAGAAGCATATTTTCCGGAAGTTCCATACTCTATTCACACACTGTGATACACACAATAATGGCTCCCCAAAGATGTCCATGTTCTAATCTCCAGAACTGTGAATATCTACCTTACATGGCACAAAGGACTTTGCAGGTAAGATTAAATTAAGGTCCTCAAAATGGAGGGATTATCCTGGATTATCCAGGTGGGACCAATGTAATCACAAGGATCTTTATGAGAGAGAGACAGGAGTGTCAGGGAGAGAAGGAGATGTGAGGACAGAAGCAGAGGTGTGTGTGGGCTCCCACACGTGTGTGTATTCGAAGGAGCTCATGGGGAGGGGTGGAGGAAGAGAGAGGGGATGGGGTGGGGAGAGCGCTAGTTAGCCGCTGGCTTTGAAAACAGAGGAAAGCACCACGAGTCAAGGAATGCGGGCAACCTCTAGAAGCCAGAAAGGGCAAGGAAACGGATTCTTCCCAAGAGGCTCAGAAGGAACATAGTTCTTTCTGCCAGGACCTTTACTCCTCTCAGGCCCGTTTCAGACTTCTGACCTCCAGCTCTAGAAGATAATACGTTTGTATTGTATTGTTTTAAGCCGCTAAATTTGTAATTTGTTGTAGCTGCAACAGGACACGTATACTCACATGACTCAGACACCAGAATTCAGTCACTTGACCACACCTGGCTACAAGGAACTCTGGGAAATAGTCTTATTGTGAGTTACAGGGTGCTCAGCCAAAAGTGGGGCAGTGTTACCGAGGCGGAAAGGAAAAGCAGATGCTGGGGTCGGCAACAGCAGACTGCCAGGCGGGGCTGTTACGCAAACGCAAGGCTCTCCACATTTAGCATAGCAGAAAAGTATTCTGCTCAAAATGGAACTGAATCCATAGTGAGGAAACACACCTAAGAAGGTAGCATAAACAGCTTTAAAAGTACTGTGGTAACTGATTTAAAAGAGGATTCAAGTAATTCTTTAGGTAGAATATTCTCTCTAATGCCTATTTTAGCTCAAAGTTCCTAATCAGATATGTCTGAGTCCCGCTATGAAGTCTGTAGTCTAAAACAGGGTTTTGAATTTGAGAGAAGCAGCTCAAGTCAGTTATCAGTAAGACTCTTGGTCTCCAAAATTTCTCTTGATAAAGTCAGACTGTAAGCAATTATAGCTTGAAATCTACCTTCTCCCTTTGTCCTAGCTAAATGCAAGGGCTGACACAGAAATTATAGATAGATCAACAAAAAAGTACTTATAAAAAATACCTGGGGGCTCCCCTGGTGGCGCAGTGGTTGAGAGTCCGCCTGCCGATGCAGGGGATATGGGTTCGTGCCCCGGTCCGGGAAGATCCCACATGCCGCGGAGCGGCTGGGCCCGTGAGCCACGGCCGCTGAGCCTGCGCGTCCGGAGCCTGTGCTCCGCAACCAGAGAGGCCACAACAGTGAGAGGCCCGCGTACCACAAAAACAAACAAACAAACAAAAAAAAACAAAACCTTGTACGTCACAGATGTTCAGCAGATTTTTTTTAATGACCGAAGGAGTAAATGAGCAAGTGAATAAACCTAGGAATTTGACGGATTTCAGTACAGTTTCATCCATTCATTCTATGTCTTAGGATTAAGTTAACTGCTGGGTGCAAAGCCCAGTAAGAACTTCCTATGATCAAGGAGCTCACAGCATCGGGGGAAGATGGACCAGTAAACCAGCAACCGTACTGCAGTGCACCGACTGCTACGACAGATACATGTGCAGGAACTGGGAACATGGATGAGGGAACCTACATCAGACTTGGCTGCCAGGAGCACTTTGCTGGAGGAGATGTTGCTTGAGCTGAATCTTGGAGGACAAGTTGGAATTAGCTAGTAAGGGGGGGAACTGTATTCCAGGATGAGAGAACAACATATTCAAAGCCACAGAATCATGGCGAACAGTATCAGCAAACATTTATATAAGTGTTTACTATATGCCAGGCATGGTTCCAAGCACTTTACATATACTAACATATTTATATGCACAGCAGCCTGATGAAGCAGGTACTGTCATTATCCCATTTTACAGATGAAGAAAGTGAGGCAGAGAGAGGGTAGGTACTTGCCTGAGGTCATGTGGTGTGTAAAGTTAGGATTTGAACCCAGGCACTTTGGCTCCAGAGACATTGCTTAGAGTCAATCATTTTGCGTGGTTCTGGCTTTTCAAGCCAGAACTTAAAAGTTATAGGAGATCATTTAAGGATGAGCTTCCTCTAAATCCTACTTAAGATTCTCTATTGCCTAAAAGACATTTATAGTTAGGCTTTTCTCGGTTTCCTGCACTACCCTTACCAAACTATAAGAAATATAGTGGCTAGTCCCCAAGCTGCCTAGCAGAGGGAAGTAATTTCTAGTTTCAAACTATGATCTGTTCACAGGCAAAGCAATTAGGACAGGTCACAAAGAAAACAGGCAGAATGTGGCAAATTATTGGCATTACAGAAAACCTCTTTATCATATCTGACTTAATCTCAACATTATAAACACCTCTTGCCAGTCAAGCTATGTGTGGTGAATTGGCAGGTACAAAGTTAAAAAAAAGAACGAGACAATCACTTATTGTTATTATTATTATTATTATTGGCTGTACCACATAGCTTACGGGATCTTAGTTCACCGACCAGGGATCGAACATGGCCCCCGGCAGTGAAAGCACTGCCTTAACCACTGGACCGCCAGGGAATTCTGAAGACATTCACTTGTATTCTAAGACTTCCATTCCCCAGATGCAGATAAGCCGGAATGGAATGATGATCATTCTGACTGTGATGGTGAATGACACTCCCTTTCCAGAGTAACCCACTGGCTGCCATTAGTTGCAATTGTAGAATGTGGCTAAATATTTCTTCCTTTTCAAGTGGCTACTCCTAGAAGCATGGTTCTGAGGTCACAGAAATTTTGTTAAAATAAACAACAACCCAAAACCCAGCAAAGGGAGCACATAGCTTATTTCCCAGGATTACAGCTCTCACTCACCCACCCTCTCTGGAAGCAGAGATGCTTTAACCGGTGTGAGATGGATATGTTTCTCCTGTTTTGCCCACCTGGAGGAGCTGGGATGGACAGGAGCAAAGACAATGTGGGATCCTCAGGGATGTATTATGAGTTACTATACAAAGGAAATAATAGTGTTTTCTGACATGGACTAAAAATTATAAATAGATCTGGTTAAGGCAAATGATGCCAGGCCTTCCTTACTCTTGGATGTCTTATTGTCTCCACTATTTTTTCTCTTATGTACCATGGCCATGACCCCAGATCATAGCTGCCCATTTCTTTTTTTTTTTTTTTTTTTTTTTTTTTTTTTTTGCAGTACACGGGCCTCTCACTATTGTGGCCTCTCCCATTGCGGAGCACAGGCTCCGGACACGCAGGCTCAGCAGCCATGGCTCACGGGCCCAGCCGCTCTGCGGCATGTGGGATCCTCCCGGACCGGGGCACAAACCCACGTCCCCTGCATCGGCAGGCAGACTCCCAACCACTGCGACACCAGGGAAGCCCCAACTGCCCATTTCTTGAGATACGTCTTCCCTCAGAAAGGTGAGAGGTCAGGGACGAGGCTGTCTCCCTCTCATTAAATGACAACTCTCATGCCCTTGGACCATGTAGAGTTCTACAGAGGCTGCCACGGATGAAGACTGGAAAACAAGACTTGAGACAAGGCAACTGGAAAAGGTCCATCAACATGGCCCAGAAGAGGCTCTGGGGAGGAAATTACTCTGTCCCTTATATCCCTGGCTCCTGAGTCAGTCTGCCAGGGGCACATCTGGTTGGCAGAGCCTGAAACACATCATATGTCCTGGCTGTACCGAGAGCTGGGCAAGAGAATGTCTAATATTTCCTGCTTCTGTAGTTGGGAGTGGTCTTTGCCCCCAATGACACTCATTATTTGGGAATTTCCTAATCAAAGCAAGACATTAAGATGTTGGATAGACAAAACAAATGACAAACATCCTTTATTCTTCCTCCTCTTAAACTCAGAATGGGAAAATCCCAAGGCCAAGACCAGGGTGAGGTCTTAAGGGGAGGAAAGCAGAGATTTCCTGGACCACCACCAGCATAAAAGGAGAAAAGGTGGCCCAACTGGGATCACCACTGGAGAACAAGGCAGGCATTTGACTAGAGATCCCCTCCCTGCCCACTGTCTCCCCGTGCGAATCACTCAGGGACCTAGAAGCGGTGGCAGGAACCTTGGAAAACAGTTGGATGGGATTCAAAGAGCTAACATCTGGTAGGGAGAAAGATAAATACAAAGATCTTTACAATACCATGAGAAATGTCATAGTAGGAGCACTAGACTGCAGAGAGATTAATCTGGATCAAAGAGAAGTAAACTTTCGGACCCCAAAATAATTTGGGGGAAGAGATTCTTAATAAGTAGGGTCAAATATTTTAATCCAAGTAGCTTGACCCTCTTAAGAGCCAAATGAATTACAAAGGCTATGGGTGCCAATAGCTGAGCCAGTCCTCCACAACATGACCTCAGCTACCTCTGTAGCTTCGTCTACTTCAGCCCATGACTAGACATGCTGCTCAACACATCTGGGGTTTCCCGCCTCCAGGCCTTTGTTCCCATGGCTCTCTCCACTTGGAATGCCCAGTGCCCACCTCCAAGAGAGGACATCAAGGGAGATTTCTCCAAGGACCATCATTTCCACGAAAGACCCTACCCCACAGAACCTTCTCCAGATTTGGGGTTGTCCCGCAAGGACATACGAACACTGTCACGTGTTAGTCTCTCTTGTAATGATTGCATCTGAAATGTTTGGTCATGGCTCAACACAGAACAGGACATTCACCTAGGATGCAAAGTCAGAAGAGAGTCCCAGGATTGCTAAGGCCAATTTCAAGAACAAACCAGGCCCCAGGGAGAGCTGAGAATGTTCAGTGGGGGGCCCCCCTTGATCATCCACTGCTTACAACATGCTATGAGGGCCTGGGAGAGACCAAATCCTGCCAGAGTTCTCATAGAAACACCATCATTCCAGGGTGAGGTGGAGCCTTCCAGAGATAAGTCCCCCCAGCTGTCCACCCACCCACCCACCCATCCATCCATCCATCCATCCATCCTTCCATACAACAAACCCACAAATATGTACTAGATTACCTCTAACTTGCGCTGTCAGAAATGTTGATACCAGCTAATTCCCCCTCATCCTTAGTCAGTGGGTAAAACCCGAGCGCCATTATTTCTCAGTTCATCTCCATGTTGCTTTGAGCTACCGCTTCCCTTAATTTGTCCCTGACCCATTCCCCATGCCCACATCTGGAACCTCTGCTCTCTGGCTCCATTGGTGAAAGAAGTTCCTGCGTAGCCTTCACCAGTGCGCAGAAGGATCCGTCTACCTCCTGGTCTACACTGACCCTCCCCCTGCTGTTGTTTCCAGCGCCCTTTGTTCTTGTGCCCCCCACCCCACCCCCCGCTGCACCACCACCTAATTTGGGCCTAGGAGGGAAAGTAGGCATCATCTTGCCCTTCATGATATTTCTCCTTTTTCCATGTAAAAATTCCTGATTATTTGAGGTTTATATATTCTACCAGTTTCCTCTCTACTCCTCCGGCCTATCATCTCTTTATTTTTGTTAGCTTCTCCTCATTCGTGGAAGACTTTGGCACCTGGATCACAATCTTGTCTTCTACCCTAAATCCTGCCACTCTCCTTGGTGACATCATTATCTATGTGTGGGACCCACTGACTATGTCAGCTTCTCAGTTCCCCGTCCTCTACTCCAGTGATCTTCAAATTCAAATCACCTTACTCTTCCCGTTTGTAAATTGCACAGAGATTCCATGTGGAGCCACAACTGAGTATGGTGACCAGGATTCTGTTCGAGAGCCCTAGAATTTAGAAAGTACTTTATAATGATTTTTAAAGGTTGTGCAAATACTTAAACATCTTTTTTCTCTTAGGAAATAGCATCTTCCTCAAACACATTCCAACCTCCAGCCAAGTGGGAGAAGTCCTATTTTTAACAGGTAACATTCAGGACTCTTAGCAGGACCTACAGAAGGCCAAGCCTATACCCCCAGCCTCTCCCTGCCCACCCCAGGGCCTTTGCCCATGCTGGTCCATTGCTTATGGCACTTGGCCTCTGTATCTCCAACACTGCCTTCCAGGCCCAGCTCAGATGTTACTGCCCACCCCCAACTCCATGTGGTCTCACAGCCCATACATGTGCATCTCTATCAAACTGCTTGTCACACAGCATTGCTGTTGCCTGTCCAGCTATCTGTTCCTCTCACTATACATAAGCCATCTTCAGAAGTGCACTGTTTTCTCCATTTCTAAATCACCAGTGCCAAGCTCAGTTCCCACCAAGCTCAGTGCCCGCCACTCGATAAACATTTGTGGAACAAATGGGCCTTTAATACCCATAAAGTCCATGGGCTTCCCTGGTGGTGCAGTGGTTGAGAGTCCGCCTGCCGATGCAGGGGACAGGGGTTCGTGTCCCGGTCTGGGAAGATCCCACATGCCGTGGAGTGGCTGGGCCCGTGAGCCATGGCCACCGAGCCTGTGCGTCCGGAGCCTGTGCTCCGCAACAGGAGAGGCCACAACAGTGAGAGGCCCATGTACCGCAAAACAAACAAACAAACAAAAAAACAACCCAAAAAACCCATAAAGTCCAAATGCTGGACAACACAGATCTGACACCCCTCTTCAGCGTCTTCCCCTGGGTACTAACACAGTAGAATGGACTCCCGACCTTCCCCATCTCTCACTCCATCTCTCACTCCATCTCTCACTCCTATAGTCCTCGCATGTCTCAGCTGAGGGCTGCTCCATCCTTAGAGCTGCTCAGGCCCCAAATTTCAGAGTGATCCTTGAATTCTCTCTTCCTCTCACATTCCACATCTGATCAGTCAGGAAATCCATTCAGGCCTACCTTCCAAACATAGAATATGGCCTGAAATCTAGCATTTCTCACCACCTCCACTGTTCCCACCTAGGACTGAGCCTCTGTTTCCTGCCTGATTCCTAACTGGTCTCCCCGCTTCCATCCTTCATTTCCCATGGTGGCTCTCAACATGGCGAAAAAGTGAAGCTTTAAAAATGTCAGTCAGGGGCTTCCCTGGTGGCGCAGTGGTTGAGAGTCCGCCTGCCGATGCAGGGGACACGGGTTCGTGCCCCGATCCCGGAAGATCCCACATGCCGCGGAGCGGCTGGGCCCGTGAGCCATGGCCGCGGAGCCTGTGTGTCCGGAGCCTGTGCTCCGCAACGGGAGAGGCCACAGCAGTGAGAGGCCCGCGTACAGCAAAAAAAAAAAAAAAAAAAAAAAAAAAAAATGTCAGTCAGGACAGATCTGCTCAAAACCCTAAAATGGCCAAAGTCCTCACAATGGCTGACAAGACAACATGATCTGACACCCCTACTCAGCGTCTTCCCCCAGGTACCAACAGGGCGAACTTACATCTTTGCTCGGATGGCACCTTCTCCTTGAGACTCCTCTGACCACGCTGGTAATACAGCAAACTGCCCTAACCCTGTTCTCCTGATTCCCTTTCCCTGTTTTACCTTTTAAACTTACAGAAGCATTTATCCCCTTTTGCATACTAGATGCTACTTATTTATTATGCTTATTATCTAGTCTGCTCCCACCCTGAAATACAAACTTCACAGGGGCAAGGAGCTTTATGGATTTTGTTTGCTAATACTCCCAAGCACCTGGAAAAAAATATCTGGCACATGATAGGTGCTTAACAAATATAAATATATTTTTCACACAAAATTAATTTTAAAAGTGTGATTCAGTTCTTTGATGCATCAGTCTTTTATTGCTGTCTAACAAAATGCCCCCAAAATGAATGGCTTAGAATAATCATTTATTTTGCTCAGGGATCTGCAATTTGGGCAGAGCTTGGTGGGTTCAACTCACTTTGCACATTGCAGCATCAGCTGAGGTGGCTTGACTAGGGGCAGGTTTCAAGCTGCAAGTGAACTTTGACTGCAAGTTAGCTCTTGCTGATGGCTGGGAGTTCAGCCAAGGGTGTGAGTTGGGGGAATTCAGTTCCTTTCCAGGTGGGCCTCTCTCTCCATGGGCTCCTTGGGCTTCCTTATAGCATGGTGGCTGCATTCCAAGAGCAAACATCCCATGACAACAGGGCAGAAGTGCATGCAATTTTTATGATTTAGCCTTGGCTAACATGAAGTACCATGTCATGAAACATTACCTCAGCCATACTCTATTGGCTCCACCTTTTGGGATGGAGAGGTGACAAAGTTCCAAAAGAACATGTGGGATAGGACATATTATTCCAGACATCTTTGGAAATACAATCTGGCACACAGGGTAGTCCCAAAGCCTTGTTAGTTTGTGACAACTATATTGAAAGGGCACTTAAGAAGGACTTAAGCCAATCACAAGCCTTCAGGAACACAATAGGACAGACTGAGAGATGTTAAGGAAATTAGAGCTTATTGTGCCAAACTCAAGTGGACAGAGCAAGGGACTTGGACTAAAAGCATGTTTAAATCCCAACTTCCCCATTACTGTGTACAACCTTGGGAAAGTCATGGAACATCTCTGAGCCTCAGCTTCCCCATCTGTAAAATGGGAATATTAAATTTATCTTGCCTGCTTGACACTAATAATTGAATAGGCTCATGCTTGGGTAAGTGTTCCCAAAACTACAAAACAGTTCGCTCTATACCTTCATGTAGACCAACAATGGTCTAATGGTCATTTGGATTTTTGTTCTGAAGCAACAGACCACAGAGGAGGGAGCACTTACTGAGCTGTGGGTGTGGCACCCTGGACTTCACTCATCAACTGTGCGATATTAAACAGCCATTTACTTTTTCTGAGTCTCAGTTTTGTCATGTGGAGGGATAAGGCCACCTGCCCTGCTTAACCCTGAGAATTATGGTAAGGACTTGATAGAGGTTAACTCAGAAGCTTATAGTAAGGTCTCAGTAACCCGGGTTATATCACTTGGTAGTAATCATATTATTATCTAAGCAGACATAATTTTTTTGTGTGTGTGTGTGGTACGCAGGCCTCTCACTGCTGTGGCTTCTCCCGTTGCGGAGCACAGGCTCCAGACACGCAGGCTCAGCGGCCATGGCTCACGGGCCCAGCCGCTCCGCGGCATGTGTTATCTTCCCGGACCAGGGCACAAACCCGTGTCCCTTGCATCGGCAGGCGGACTCTCAACCACTGTGCCACCAGGGAAGCGCCCATAATTTTTTACTTTAGAAAAAAATACATTTTTGTGAATACAAAAGTAAAAGATTTTAATTCAATAAAAACTTTAGAAAAAACAACTAAGCATAAAGAAGAAAATTAAAATCACACAGAATCTCCCTCTTAGATTCTCTCTATCATCTCTTTCTCCTCTTTTTAAAAATAAATTTTTATAGTTTTATATTATATCTAGTTCCCTTCAAAGAAGTAGTTTCCCACTTTTGGGGGGGGCAATGATAAGCAATAAAGCAATAAACAGTTTGACTTTTCATACCTCCTCTGACTGCCTTAAGACAAATCTCTACAATTAAAATTTCTGCTGGGATGAAATGAGATAGTGACATGGACATATATATACTACCAGATGTGAAATAGATAGCTAGTGGGAAGCAGCCACATAGCACAGGGAGATCAGCTCGGTGCTTTGTGACCACCTAGAGGGGTGGGATAGGGAGGGTGGGAGGGAGACGCAAGAGGGAGGGGATATGGGGACATATGTATATATATAGCTGATTCACTTTGTTATACAGCAGAAACTAACACAACATTGTAAAGCAATTATACTCCAATAAAGATGTTTAAAAAAAAAAGAAAAAGAAATTTCTGGATCACTTTCAAGGCTTCAGAATCTACGGCATAACTGGCCTTCAGAATATGCTAAACCAAATTCTCCTCCCTCTGGAAGTGCACACTTAGTCCTCTTTCCCTATAACCTAACCAGCGTTCTTGTTTATCATTGCCAATCTGATTGGGAGGAATGATAGCCCATTTAAGAAAATCACTTTTTTTAAGTTTAAATGTTTCTAATACATTTATTCACCATACATATTTCTTCTGTTGGGGTACCCAACTTTTTATATTGATTAATAAGAACTCATTAAGTATTAAGGATATAACATTTTATCTGTAATTTGTGCTGCACAATCTTCCCTCCTCCAATTTGTCATTTACATTTAAGGTGCCCCTAGAGGTAGTGTTTTAAAATATTTTATGTTCAAATCTATCAACTCTTTTCTTTATGGTTTCTGCCTTTGCTGTCACGCTTGCAATATTGTCTAGATTTTAAAGAGATGAGTTTTTATAAGTTTTTGTTGAATTCGTTTACTCATTCCTTCAACATATACTTACTGGATGCTTCCTACATGCCTGGCACTGTTTTACGCACTGAAACGTCATCTAAAGCATAGATCTGAACGCAAAATGAAAACATTTATCACGGAAGGGTTTATAAACTGAAATAAGCAAAACCCCAAACACATTCCACTCTATTCAAAGACCAATTGCACAGAAGGCTTTGGCCCTGAGTAGAGATTATAGCGATGCCACCCGGAACTCCAATTCCTGGCTCTCAGAGCGTTTTACAGTGAGTAGTGTCTATACAGCATGATAATGCTAAGGAGATAGCTATAAGAACATCTGTGAATGAGAAGGCTTGAAATGACACTAAAGAAAGGATTAATAGCATTTGTTCCACATCAAGGAATAATCATCAATGATACAATTTTTCATTTCATTAGTAGGTTAAAGGCAGATATTATCTCTGCCCTAGGACACTTTTTCGAATCTCTCTGAATCACAGAATCTTAGCAGGGGAAGCACTACCCTTCCTTCAAGGGTCTTCACTGCAAGAGGCCTATAAATAGCATTTCAGGGTTCCTGCCCTTGGCTGGACCTCATCAACTCAAGAAAAGTCACACTGTCCTTATTTGCCACCCCTAAACTGAACAAGCCTTGGATTATTTATTTGTTACACTTCACTTCTTTCTATCCCATATTTTTCTTTTGAAGTGAAACATCATAAATCCATAGAAAGCTCACCCCAAAATTAGTGCCCTGCAAGAAATGTGGAGGACTTGAGCCCACAGTACTTGGGACATTGTAGCAAAGACAGTCCAGGACAGGGAGACACAGGCTTGTCTGGGTACAGACAAAGCGCCGGGCCCTACCAGGAAAAGCCCCAAGCAGCAGGCCACCCAAGGAGACCTCACACCTTTGTTCACTGAAACCAACTCATGCCTGAAATGCCACCTGTGTGGCTTCACTGCCTGAGTAATCGTCGCCAGGAGACTGGAAACCACCTGCAGAGAAGGACAGGCTCTACTTTTGTTCACCGTAACCCCAGTCCAGCGTGGAGTGAATGAATGGACGGGAATGAAGCTTTCAGCTAGTCTGAATTCCTGGGGGGAGGGAGGCAGGGACCTTCACTCCTGACTTGTAAGTGATAACGGATCTTGCAATGACTAAATTGCTGTTATTTCTATCTCATATTATATCTTAGAATTAGGGGCCAGCCATTCACTTTTGAGAGGAGAAAGCCAGCCTGAGGCCATTAAGCATATGCATGAGAGACAGGCAAATATTACATGGAGGAAACATGGGTGGAAAAGAAAAGGCCCCATAAATGGGACAGATTTCTGCCTAGTTCACAATCTGGTCTATAGCCAGCCCTGACAACGGTTCCTGAAAGAATCCTTCCAAAGTTGTCTTTCTCACTCAAAACATTGCTGAAGGATTGCCTTCTGGAAACCAGAAGCTTGAAATCAAAGTTTTGGCAGAGTTGGTTCTTTCTGGAGGCTGGGAGGGAAGTCCGTTCCATGCCTCTCTCCTAGCTTCTGGTGGTTTCTGGCAATCCTCGGCATTCCTTGGCTTGTAGATGCATCTCTCCAACACTTATCCTCACACGGCCTTTCTCTCAAGCCTCTTCATATTCATTTTTGTTTTTTGTTTTTTCTCAGTACACGGGCCTCTCACTGCTGTGGCCTCTCCCGTTGCGGAGCACAGGCTCCGGACGCGCAGGCTCAGCGGCCATGGCTCACGGGCCCAGCCACTCCGCGGCATGTGGGATCTTCCCGGACCAGGGCACGAACCCCTGTCCCCTGCATCGGCAGGCGGACTCTCAACCACTGCGCCACCAGGGAAGCCCCATCCTCTTCATATTCTTAATAAGTGATTCCACTTGTATTTGACCTCCCACACCGATTGAATGGCAAATTCCTCCATGTATGACCCCAGTTTACCTGTCCCTTTGATACTCCTCAGTGTGACAACCCCACACCCTTATATGGGTACCCACTCCTGAGTACACAGGGCACTCCCATCCTCCTGGGCTGGCTTACTGACCTGGAACTGAGTTCTCCTGAGAAAAATGAGATTTCTTTCTCTTACCCAACTCTAACCCGAGGGCCATCTTTCCACAGCAAACGGTGACTCCTCATTTCTCTAGATTTGGTTTTTCCAAGAAGGTAGACACTAACAAGAAATTACTAAGTTATTTCACTCCTTTATTATAATAGATAATAAAGATATGTATCTTTTATATTATATATTTATTTATATAGTATATCAGATACGAAGTTGCATATTACAGCAACAATGATATAAGAATTGCATTCTCACAGCGCATTTAACCCTTGAAACGATTCTGTAAGGTCAACAGGGAGCGTTATTCTCCCTTCTCAGATGAGGAAACTGGAGCCCCGAGGCACGTGACGAGTAGTACTGTGTCCTCCAAGGGAGGAAACAGTGGGAGCTGTAGGCGTGGGCAGGCAATTGGGGTGCCTTGTCCACAGAGAATTTAAGAACAATAAAGAATATCAGTGATGAATACCCTCTCCCCTCTGATGCTGGGAATAGAACCCAGCCTTGGGGTTTCAGGTCCAGTGCTTCTCCTTTTCCACCAGAGCCCCTCAGAGGTCAGGGCAAGGTGACTTCAGATGCAGCAAGAGGGGCAGCATCCACACATTGAGCTCACGGTCAGGAGAAACTAAATCCTTTCTCGAGTGGGTGTGGAAAGTCAGCTAGGGGTGGGGAGGCAGCCACCAAAGGCATCAAACTATAGCAGGGAACTCTGAATTCTGGCGACAGCACTTCTCCATTCTGGGTTGCAAGATATTTCTGTGCAGCCTTTGATTTAGTTTAAAATACAAACGATCGCATGTTCCATAATTCTTACTACCAGGCAAACCTCACTCCATGCTCCCTGTACTCCCGGTCTCCCAGCCCAACCTGCCGCGCCTCATCTCTGCACTGATCTTCCCTACAACCTACCAGCTCACCCCTCTTTCCAATCGCATCCCTTCCACTCACCCCACACTTTCAAATCATGGAAATGATTCCAACCCATCCACGTGGCTCTCTTTTTGTTCCTGGTTTCACAGGAAAAAAAAAAGAAATCCTCTTCAAATTTTAAGACAGAATATCAGCTCAATAAAATCTAACTGAACTCATCTTTTTTTGGTACAAACACCCTGTTGATCTAGAGCAGAAGTTATCTGCTGGTGAATTGGGGTCCTTGCTTGAGGCCAGCATTTCTTCCCGCCTTGAGTTTTCAATTGCTCTGGGATGCAATGCACAGATTGGTCACACTGGGGCGCTGTTGCTCTTGAAAGCCACAATGCTTCCAAGGCTGCATCTCCAATTAGAAAAAAACGCCAGGATCGGGATTATGAAATTGATTTTTTATTTCTTTTAAATTAATAACCATTGGTGTCCTGAATAACTGCTTAATTTCTTGCTTCCAAGGTAAAGATCTGAAATCTGTTTGATGTCATTTATAGCACCTTCCAGAGGCAAATAATGAAGGCCAAGGGAAACCTACGGGTATAGCGAAAAGACACTTGTAAAGGCTTTTCACGAGTTTAAAAGTGTTCCTGGATCTTCTGGTTATATGGATTAAATTAACAAGCTAATTGTGGCGGTCCAAAAGATAAAAGGGAACAAATGAGGAGGCAGGGAAGAAAAGTTGTAGATTTACTAAAGGACAGTGGGAGGGGGACAGCAGAGTGAGCTGGAGCTTGCAGGAGCTGTACTGCACCAGGCCTGGTAAATCATGCAGCAATGGTGACTGGTTATTAAAGAAGTGTGAGTACGCCAGCTCCTTCCAAGTGTCTGGTGTCTGCAGCAAACCCTGAGTCCTCAAATCCTCAGCTTCTCCCAATATATGTGGGTGCTCATCCTTGTCTGCAATACTGGGTAGTATTTGGCTGAGACTAACTCCAAACACAGGCCATGTATTTGGAGACCCTCACAGAGAACGTGTAATTAAAAAGTGAAGCTTTTCTGGCCTTGTGAGATCCTTGTTACCTACATGTTTGCACTGGGTAGAGAGTACAAAGAAAATCTGGGGCAAGCCCTAGATTTGAGACTTAATTCTGCCACTAACTAATTCCTGCATTGTTCCAGGTACTTGGCCAAGTCTTGGGTCCATCATCTGTAAATTGAGGGGTTTGGCTAAGCTGACTTCTGAGTCCATTCTGATTCTGACCAATACCCCTCCTCCTTCCACCTGGCCTACTGCTGACAGCCTTCCTGGTCATCCGGTCCATCTCTCTGTCTCACAGCCACAGGCAGCCAAATTGGATCATTTACTGCACCCTGAACCAACCTCTTTGGCTCAACTTGCCCTGCCTGGAGGCTCCTTCCTTCCTTCCTTCCACTCCATTTCCAAGTTTTACTCCTATTTCAAGCCCTACCACAAAGGCCATCTCCTCCGAGAAGGCTTCCCTGATACCATGGGTGCAAAGAGTCTCCCCATCTTTAATGAATTTGCGGCACTTTATCTATACTTCTCTTTAGTATCTACCATTTGCTCTCTTGTGTTATAATGATTTGTGGAGCCTGTTTATACCAACTGGGCCTTTAGGACCATGCTTTGCATCTGATTCTTCCACCTCACAGAGTCCAGCCCAGTGACCAGCACACAGCAGGAACCCAGGAGACAGGTGATTGAATTAACAGTCACATGTGCCCATACACACTGTATTTTGTGTAAAGGATCTGGACTTGACTTAAACACTCTGGGGGCTTCCCTGGTGGCGCAGTGGTTGAGAGTCCGCCTGCCGATGCAGGGGACACGGGTTCGTGCCCCGGTCTGGGAGGATCCCACATGCCGCGGAGCGGCTGGGCCCGTGAGCCATGGCCGCTGAGCCTGCGCGTCCAGAGACTGTGCTCCGTGGCGGGAGGGGTCGCGGCACTGAGAGGCCCGCGTACCGCAAAAAAAACAAAACAAAACAAACAAACAAAAAAACACTCTGATGTCCAGCTGACAGGACTTGGTCCCTGGTGTCCTCACGCTGTCTTTCACCTACAGCACAAGTGGGCTTACAGCATGGTTAGTGCCCAGACTCTGGAGCCAGACTGCCCAAGTTCATAGCCTGGCTCTGCTACTAACAAGCTGTGTAAACTTGGGCAAGTTACAGAACTTCTCTGTGCATCTCCATTGCCTCACCCATGTATTGAAGGTAATGACAGCAGAGACTTTCTATGGATGCTGTATGGATAAAACCAGCTAGTACTTGTAATGTACTTGAAAAAGTATGCCATGGAAAGCAAGCTGTTAATAAATGCTAGCTTTGAATAGTATTTTTATTGTCACTAATTACAATACAAACACCCTAGGACTTCTTGCCAATTAGCAGTATCTTTCTTTCATGGTAAGAAAAAGAACCCTTGTGTTTATTCCTATGCCTGCTCATCTGTCCAGCTAGCTTCACTGGTGTCCACTGCAGCGGGCTGGGAAATGCAATCTGAGCAGTCTGCTCCTTGGGTTGGCTCCAGCTTTGCGTCTTCAGAGAGAACCTCTGTTTGGCAGAAGCCTTGAGAGCATGGAAAACAGATTAACTCACTATCATTCCAGCCTGCCACCGGCCATCTGCTAAATTGCACAATTTGATAATGGCAAGTGTCCCCCCACCCCCTCCCAGGCCAGCCTAGGCGCCAGCCTGGGTCTTATCTATAAGGAGTTGTGGCTGTCATTCATCTGACCACTTGTGACATGCATCTTCTCAGCAGATTTGTGCTTTTATCTGCTGGGATTCATGGACAGAAGAAGACAGTGAAAGGGATGAAGAGAGGTGAGAAAGAACGGCAACCTGGCAGAATAAATAAGCTTCAAGTTGCCTTCTGAGAAGGGAGGTCTGGGACATTCTCTCTCAGCTGTGGGTGTGCCTCCTATCCTTGGGCCCACTCAGTCTGCATCCTGGCTGCACTATTATTACAGAAAAACAAACAAACAATTTTCCTATCTTTCTGACCCTACTCTAGTTTCCTTATACCCCCCTTCCCAATTCTATTTCCTGGCAAAGAAGTTTCAGTTTAGACACTGGCATTAAAAGAGGAGGTTATATATGCCCCATGGACGACTCCCACACTCCCTGGATCTATAAAAGGGCTTCTGCAGGGATGTCCGGGCTGGGGGTGGGGGACAGAGGGAAGGAGGGATAACAGTGAAGCCGGGGCAGCCTCCAAGCCCCTGTACCTCCTCCTGGCTAGCCTATAACCACCACCACGTTAAACTGAAAGCACAGCCTTAGATCTGCTGATCAAAAACCTGAGTACAAAAGGATGTGAAAATATGCGGTCCATTTGCTTCTCATTACAGATGTGGAGACTGAGGCCCAAAGAGGTGAAGGATAACGGTTCGCACCAACACAGCTCTGTGATGTGCCAGGCACCATTTGTGCTTTACACAGATAACTCCCTTAAGCCTCATAACAGCTGTTAGGTACTATTGTATGTGTATTTCATGTATATTTCGGTGGTGAGGAAACTGCAGTACAGATTTGCTAAGTCATTTGTTCAAGATCATCCAGCAAATGAGTGGCGGAACTGGAATTTGAACCCAGAACCAGCTCCATAGTCCATACTTCCCACGGAGTTATCCTGCCACTCCAGGGGTGATTTCTTTGTAGCAGCTTTGTTAATAGAGTGCCAGAGGGTCTAGAAATCTCCAAATCCAGGCTCCCTACAGTCTGGAAAAAATAAATAAACCCCAAATCTTCAGCCTGGCTTTTTGCCCCTTCCCAGCCTAATGCCAGATCGCCTTTCCAGGCTCGGCTGCTGCCTTCACCCAAATGCACTGAACCCTGGGGTCAGCTGTTGGCTGAGTGAGGGACTGGATATGAATGAATAAATGGAGGAATTGAAGGGCCGAACCTTTCCAGGCTTACCGGCCTGCAGGTCTTTCCGTGGACCAGGAAAAATGTTTGACAATGACATAATCAATATCTCAATAAATCTTTCCAGCGTCTGGTGCTTATCATACAGTTCAGCTGGCAGGGAGCATTCCTGAAACCAGAACACTGGCTGTTGCCATCATTTCTTCCCTTTATGCAGATGTCAAAATCAGGATGCAATGCTGATCCGTGCCTGAAGGGTTAAGTTCCTGTGTCCGTGCATGCAGCAGCAGGAGCAGCAGTAGTAATAGTGAAAGAAATTACCACGCTAGCAGCTAACATTTACTGAATGCTTATGTGCCAGGCACTGTTCTAAGCATTTCACATGTACCAATTAACCTGTCTAATCCTTACACTGTTATGGGGGTGTTCACATTATCATTGGGCCCACTTTGTGGTTGAGGCACTAAGGAATTAAGAAGGTCACATAGCTAACGTCAGAGGCAGGATTTGAACCCAGGAAGCCTGTTGTTAAAGCCCTTACTTTTTTTTTTTTTTTTTTTTTGCGGTATGCAGGCCTCTCACTGTTGTGGCCTCTCCCGTTGTGGAGCACAGGCTCTGGACGCGCAGGCTCAGCGGCCATGGCTCACGGGCCTAGCCGCTCCGCGACATGTGGGATCTTCCCGGACCGGGGCACGAACCCATGTCCCCTGCATCGGCAGGCGGACTCTCAACCACTGCGCCACCAGGGAAGCCCCAAAGCCCTTACTCTTAACCACACCCTCTGGCTGCCTTGGAGTGTTCAAAGAGAGAGATGCTTACATCTTCCCGAGCCTGGATCTGGGGATGAGTTCCCTATTTGCCGTGGGCAGCTCTTGACTCATGTTGTATTAGCACCAGAGCCTGAGGTCAGGGTCTACTACTATTTCCTTACAGCATCGTGGAGTCCACTAACAGGTCTAAGACTCTAAACAGAATGACCTAGGTTTAATCTGGGCGGTGGGGGTCCCTTTATACTTTGGGGTTAACTTTATGAACTGAAAACACTTTCAGGAATTAAAATGAAGAGAATCAAATTCACTTACAAATCTGATGCCTTATGAGTTTGAGGCTTATTAATATGCAGGGCTGGCATATTTGCAAAACGCCCATTCAGAGCTGAGAACAGGTGACAAGAAGAAAAGGACACCAGCCTTAAAGCCTGTGGCTTGGGGTCCGCAGAGGATAGAAATATTCAGCTCAAGGTTTCTCGAAACTGAGTCATGTATCTAGAGCCCTCCTGGTGCTCCAGCACTGATTTACATGATTTTTATTTCAATGTTACAAACACTGAACTAGGCTTAAACTTTTTATGCTTTTAGTTCTTATACAAATGTACAACAAGTGAATGCACAACTAAGTACAGAGATACAGATGGGTAAAATTCAAATTAAGAATTTATTCTTGTGATGGAGGCTGCTTTGCTGACACTAAATTGCCACTGTTGTGCTTCTGAGGCCCAACCACACACAGCTGCCACTTTTGTAGGGCATAAGTAACAGTGGCAAAAGATGAATTTATGTCTTATTTTTGCTGACTTCAGTCCTTGGACTCTGAACAACACAGACCCCCCTCACTGGAGTCTGTATTATTATTCCTGCTATTATTTTAAAATAATATACTAGTTTTTACAGAATCAATCAATGAAATACATGTTTAAAAACTTTGTTTCACAGTCTCGTGGTTACCAAGGGGGATTAACAGATACACACTACTATATATAAAAAAATGAACATCGAGGACCTACTGTAGAGCACAGGGAACTATACTATATTTGATATCTAATGGAAAAGAATCTGAAAAAGCATATTTATATATGTTATATATATGTATATATCTGAATCACTTTGCTGTACACCTGTAACTAACAATACATTGTAACTTAACTATACTTCAATTGAAAAAAAACAACTTTGTTTCATCAAAGTAAGAGTCTTTTGTATTTGCTGCTAAAATGGTTATGTATCCAGATGGAACCCAGAAAAGATACCTGCTAGCAAGGTAAACCAGGGACGATGCCACAGGGCCGACTCCCTGTGATGACTCAATTCCCCCATCATTTTATCCTTCCAAATCACTGTGAAACCTCTGTTTGTTCAGCCTGCCATGACTTCATTTAGCAGAAATGTACCAATTACCTAATATGCCCTTTTCTGTCCCTTATCATTAGACTGTGACACTTCAAGTCGCATGTGACTCTGATGGACTATGTCATTTCCATGATGCCAAATCGATCTATTAACTGCCCTAAGAAACTAAACTCCCGGTCTATAAAAATGTCATTTAACTGTACGTATCATGGCAAAAGGGAAGTTTCAGCCAGTGATAGATTCCAACACAGTACAAAATGAGTACAAGACAGATGCTGTCAACCAAATGACAGCCAGATATGCCTTGCAAATATTTAAAGTTAAATGATATTATTTTAGATGATGTCTAGGTTATCTGCAGGACTGAGAACACAGATATGGAAATCTCTCGGTAGTACTTAGTTGTTTAGGTGGTATTAGGTTATATATATATATATATATATTACATTAGGTTAGGGAATCATTTAGGTTATATATATACAAACATATATATAAGTATACATATATATATACACATATATACTTATAAACATTGAAAAGATCATCAGAAAAACTGAAAACAATTATCATAAAAAAATAAAACCACAAAATTTAAAAAAAATTAATAGAATCTGCAAATCCTCAAGTCATCTGAGAGCCACCAGGGTGGGGGGAGGTCTGTAGATCTTAGTATATAAATAGCCTGGATTCAATCTAAAAATGCTTAGTGCAAGTCTGTCTTCACGATGGAATGACAAATAAGGACTCAACATGTCCTTTAAAAAGGTTATTAGTGGATTAACCAGCATGAATTGGTTAATTTATTAATAATTATTATTTTAATAATATTTTAAAAATTATTAATTTATTATTTATTAAAACTTGATTTAAATACAACACTTCCGGGAGCATATCTTTTGCATAAAGCTCCTTCTCTCCAGTGGTGTAGAGGGGAAGACTGGCTGATATCAGTAAGCAGAGCAAACCCTGTGGTTTAATTAGTTGGCTGTACCATTTCAAGTCTGGGGTCCCTGTTCCTACGCTGGTCACCTCCTGGTGAACACAGACTGCAACAAATATTATGGTAACAGTGGAGCATAAGTTAAGAACATACCAATGGTAATGGTGTTTTTGATCTCTTGAGAGGCTGTGAGATGGTCCCTTCTCTTGAGCCTCAACTGCTGGGGGAATTTTAATGTCATCGCATTAGAAAGGTCACAGCATCGGTGTCTCCATACAAAGTCAGCTTCTAAAAGGAAGTAGTGCTTCTTGACACAGGGGGCTTTAAAAGGAGGCTATTCTAGATCACTGCCTGGAAGAGCACTGAATGTGCTGGGGTGAAAGTGGCAGCTAAGGAATACAGCAGTCCGTGGGGGGGCAGGGAATAGCAATACCAGACGTCCTGGAGGCTTTCCAAAGACAGTAACCAGTACAGACTCACTGCTGCAAGATGGTACCCTGCACAACTGCATAAGCAAAGACTAAGAGGGTCACACACACACACACACACACACAGGCACCTTAGCACAGGTGGCATGGGGCAACGCTGCATGGGACATATAGGAGAGGACCCAGATCATTCCAGAATTATCAGTGCTATGCCATATAAGTTAAAGGTGGTCACCAGTCTTTAAGAGCGCAAGACCTTGGGACTTGGTATTAGAATCTACAATACAATATGACACAATACAATACAAACCAATATAATTGATTATGAATAGTATATAACAACGTCAATGTAACAAAAGAAAATTGCATATAGTTTTCATTACCAAGTGTGACCTTAGTCATTTTCATGAGTTATTTTCATAAGTCTGAGTTCATGTTACCTGTAGATATCTGAACAGCATGGACCAGCCCATCTATGAAATCAAGACTGGATGCCTGTGTTGGGCAAGTCCCAGGTGGTAGCTGCTGCCAGCCCGCCACCCTCCTTACCGAATACATCCTCAAGGAGGCTGATTTTCCCAAGGCTATTATCTGTAACCAACAGACACCTTCTTGTGTCGTTGGTTTGTGAGTCTTGGCCCTGAAATACTCAGGTAAAAATACCTCTATAGCTGCACCTCAACTACAAGGAAAGAACAGACATGTCAAACACAAAATTGGAACTTGTCACTATAGATGGGGCTCTTTACATCTTTGGGATAAATCTGATAGCTGGTGGTAGAAAATAGCCCCAGCCTATACTCCACTCATAAACAATTGCCAGCCTCTGTGCCGTTCCAGTCTCCGGTCACCTACACCCACATACAACCTCCTCTGTGTCAGTTTTCACAGCAAGAAAAACTCAGATGGCCACAATAAAGTGCTTGGCTGATGTTTTGCTAAGTAGCATTTTCTTTTGCAGTCAAAAGTCTTTTCCCCAGGCCTCTGGATACCTTTAAACCCTAACCCTAACCCATTCCCCCCTCCTATTTATTGACTATAGTAACATTAAGACCTGGACTCATACATCCTCAGCAATCCAAGGACACCTGGAAAAGAGAGGGCCCTGCTGTACAAAGAAGACAGTAGCCCTGAGAAACTGAACAACATTCTGATTTTGGAAAGAAGCTACAAGGCAGAGACCACAACTGGAAGTGAAAGCTGATTACATGTCAGTAAGTAGAAAATTAAACCCCATCACCAAAGGACATCCCTGGCAGTGAATTCCTTCATCTGGGGTTGAGGGGACGCAAGGGGACCCAGTGTCAATGGTGAGGTCGTGCTTCCCCAAAACTCTGGTCACTGGGAGCTTCAGTGAGTTTACATGTGGTGACAGGAGGCTTCAGGGGTTAGAGGTGGCCACCATTTCTACATAGTCACGTCTGAATATATACATATACAAATATTGTCTATGTCATCGTGGGTAAGCTCTCAACAACCAACCTAAGTGGATGGCGTAACTTTACCAAGAGGGAAGTTAAGACTTGGGTGACTGCCCAGGTGACATGTTAGTCTTTGGTGGAGCCAGACCCTGAACCCAGTTCTCCTGAAAGCGAGTTCTTTTGTCTTTGCTTTGTTAAAGTCCTTTCAGAAGTTTAAATAGCTAAACAAATGTAAATGATGATGATGATGATGATTTAATAGTCATTTTGGGTCAGTTTGCCATCCATCCTTCTAAGAGTAGACTGACTAGTCACTTTTTCAGGGAAAAGGACAGGTGAGAATAACATGTTATTTTCTTTTCCATGTTACCTTCCACCGCCCCTCACTATTCAGAGGCTCATGAACGAGTGGACTGAAGGCAGTCAAGACCTTGCAGGGATAAATTCCAGCCTCTCTGACAGGTGTCACCCAGCTCTCTTCCCGTATTCTCACTGTAGTGACCCCATCCCAGAGAGCTGCTGATTCCATTTTGAAACACGTCTCATTGTCAAGGATTTTTTTCCTTAAACTGATCTTAAAATCGGTTTCCCTGCAAACTCATCTCACTGAAGTTCAAGTTCTTGTGAATCCCTTTCAGTTTTTCTCTTCTCTGGGGTCCCCATGTCCTTTCACTGGTCTTCATGTTGACAGATTTTCTAGCCTCATCACTCTGCTGGTCACTCTCCCAGTGAGACGCTGAGATTTGTCATTGTTTTCTGAAAATGGATGCCTCGCCATATAGACAGCACTTCTGATGTGTTCTTGCTCTGTCAGAATACAAGAAGACTGTCACTTCTCTTAATTTAGACACTGTATTTCCACCTGTGGCAGCAATAGCAGGGGCATCCCTGTCACTCTTTCAGCCTTCATTCTGGCTCATCTTCAGCATATGATAGACAAACTAGCTCTATAAACCTTAAAATTCCATTACATAACATTTCATTTAATTTGGTCCATCAGTTGAGATCTTTAAATTTTTTTTTTCTTTTTTTTGCGGTACACGGGCCTCTCACTGTTGTGGCCTCTCCCTTTGCAGAGCACAGGCCCCGGACGCGCAGGCTCAGCGGCCATGGCTCACAGGCCCAGCTGCTCCACGGCATGTGGGATCTTCCCGGACCGAGGCACGAACCCGTGTCCCCTGCATCGGCATGCGGACTCTCAACCACTGCGCCACCAGGGAAGCCCTAAAAATATTTTTATTTGGCCTATTTGTCATGCTTGCCCTATGGGACCACAAAGACAGAGTCCTGAGGCATGCAAGGCTGCTAGCAGCATCTCTGCATTCATGGGGACAGCTCTCACAGCATCCTGGTTGGCAGCAGAGGGATGGGCAACAGGGGTTTCCCTGAGGGATGAAGAGTCATTCTTAGGAGCTAGAATCTGGAGCTCAGAAGCAGTGCTAGTCCAACAGAGAAGGAACATTCTGGCTCTGATTCCATCCAATGCATATCAGACAAACTTCATCAAACACCTTCCCTCAAGCTTCAGGCAGTACTTTTCCATCTATCCAGAACTCCCACCCCTCCCATACCCTGAGGCATCTTAACTGAATTGCTCAGAATTGCTTTTCATTTCTCGCTTTGAATCAGTCATAACTCTGATATGAGTATACGTCTTTTACAAAAATGTGTGGGCCAGAGAGAGGATCCTGTGCCCTCTCACGTCTGTGATGTGTATGCTATGTACACGTCACTACTAGTTAACATTCACTGCGTATTACTCTTCACCCAGGGGTAGGCCCAACTTTACTGTACACCAACATTTCCCCAGCAATATTCCCAACCAAACTGTGAGAGGTGCCATCAAATATTTTCCTGAGGTTAGATACTTGAGATCTTAAACATTCCTTTATTTTCAGTAATTTTATTATAAATGCAACAATATACTATTTTGACCCTCTCTGGAAACTGAACATAAGTTTTTTCAGCACTCTTAGATAAAAATTCATATAGGCCCACAGACTGAGCAGGTTTGAAACAGGTAAGTGTTGGTTGACTGTCTTGATCATTTTGGCTTCAATCCTGTTCTTTTCTTACCAGTGAGATCATTGTCTCTGATAGAAAAGATAAACATGAAGTAGGCACTGAATTCATCTGCTTTCTTATTGTCAAGTACTATAACAACTCAACCTCTTTAAGTAGTAAGTAACTCTGTCCCCTCTTTGTCCTTTTTGCTGGATGTCTTCAACTTGTCTCTCAGAATCACCACCTTTCTCCACCCTGCTCTGAGCCTGGAGAGGTTCCTGGATGGAGAGGATTCATGGGTCCTCTTGCCCTCTGGTTTCTGGTTTGGTTCAGCCAAAGGGAGGTAGCACCAGAGGGAGATGGGGGAATGGAAAGACAGTGGGATTAGCTCACTCCCTGCCTGATTCCATAGGTTGGCTGGGGTCCACCCCTGAGAGCCACTGCTTCTGTCTTGAGTCCTTTCCCAAACAATTACTCTCAACAGGTTCCAACTTCCTCCATCCCTTGTTACTTTCTCTATACTCTTCCCATACCTTTAAAAAAACCTTTTCATTAAAATAGCCAGCCACTATGGAGAACAGTATGGAGATTCCTTAAAAAACTAAAAATAGAACTACCATATGACCCAGAAGTCTCATGACTGGGCATATACCCTGAGAAAACCATAATTCAAAATGAGTCATTACCACAATGTTCATTGCAGCTCTATTTACAATAGTCAGGACATGGAAGCAACCTAAGTGTCCATCAACAGATGAATGGATAAAGAAGATGTGGTACATACATACAATGGAATATTACTCAGCCATAAAAAGAAACGAAATTGAGTTATTTGTAGTGAGGTGGATGGACCTAGAGTCTGTCATACAGAGTGAAGTAAGTCAGAAAGAGAAAAACAAATACTGTATGCTACCATATATATATGGACTCTTAAAAAAATTGTACTAATGAACCTAGTGGCAGGGCAGGAATAAAGAGGTAGACATAGGGAATGGACTTGAAGACACGGGGGGTGGAGGGGGAAGCTGGGGCGAAGAGAGAGTAGCATCAACATATATACACTACCAAATGTAAAACAGATAGCTAGTGGGAAGCAGCTGCATAGCACAGGGAGATCAGCTTGGTGCTTTGTGATGACCTAGAGGGGTGGGATAGGAAGGGGGGAGGGGGGCTTAAGAGGGAGAGGATACGGGATTTATGTATACATATAGCTGGTTCACTTTGTTATACAGCAGAAACTAACACAACATGGTAAAGCAATTATACTCCAATAAAGATGTTAATAAAATAAAATAAAATAGCCTCAAATATCATCAGTGAGCCATCAGCTTCCTCTGAGACCCTCATTCACCCTTCTTGTCACTCCAAATATATCTCTTTTTGCTCTTGTTTTTGACCTCAGTATAGGTCACAAGACTCTAACCCTTCTCAGCATTGACCTAACTGAATATCATTCTTTCAGCTTTGGATACTCTACATTTATTTTTCCTTACCTTCCTTGCTTTGTTGCATTCATCCTTCTAATATTTGGGCTCTTCAGAAGGTTTCCTATGTAGCTTTCTGATTTATTTAGATATTTTTCCTTTTCTTTCTCATTCGAATCATTTGGAAATCCCAAACTGCCACAGAATCTCCAGGTTGGAAGTGTCCTGGGAGGTGACCTGGTCAATCTCTTCTCATCATCCTCTCATGTGGCAACATCTCACATACATAAAATCATCTGTGAATTTTTCTCTTTATTTCTAGTAACAACATGGTTGTGATACCCTCACAAATGATGGAGTGGGTTGCAATAATGAGTCTTGTGAACCTTGCCAATTATCAAAGATTCTCCCAGCTGCTTTGGAGCTCTTCAGAAGAACAAACCAGGGCTGGAAAAGCTTACAAGACACCGAGTAGAAATTATTCTTCGGAGTTGATCCAACATGAAGTGGACAAGGAAAATTTAGTTAACATATCTTTCTATCCCTACTCCAGGGAACACATTATGGTTTGATCTTATAACAGGGGTTTGTGTTCATAATGGTATTTTAAAGAGTTAGACTGTTGGTAAAAATAAGATAGCAAAGACTGATCATCACGTTTCTCTCATTTAATGATACTTAATCAGCTGAACAATAATAACATCAAAATAGTGAAAACCAATCAAAATTTTTATCACCAGCAACCAAAAAGGGAAAGGGACATAAGGCAATGTCACATGCTTCCAAACTGGCAGCCAAGGCAGTTCTGCAGAGAAGCAGTAGAGGAAGCCTCAGCCTACAGCTGCCGCCCCAGCCCAGTCTTGCTTCTTAAAATCAAACCTGAGAGTTAACATGATGGGGAAACTTTCCCTATGAATCTGGAAAGGAGAGAACTTTCCCTCCTAACGAGGCAGAATTGGAGAGGTATGTGGTGAGAAATGAATGTAAGAAGGTATGTAAAGGATGGGGCTGACTTTCCATGACGGAAGTGAATTTATAGTATCACCTCATTTTCATAAACGTGTTTTTGGCTATCTGTCTAGTATGCCAGACTTCTACCTATATATAAGCATCAAATGAATTTGAGTATAGAAACGATACTGAGCAATTATGAGACTTACGGCTAGTGAACAGAATCTGCACAATATCAAAATTGTAATTTAGGGCTTCCCTGGTGGCGCAGTGGTTGAGAGTCTGCCTGCCGATGCAGGAGACACGGGTTTGTGCCCCGGACCGGGAAGATCCCACATGCCATGGAGCGGCTAGGCCTGTGAGCCATGGCCGCTGAGCCTGCGCGTCCGGAGCCTGTGCTCCACAACGGGAGAGGCCAAAACAGTGAGAGGCCCGTGTACCGCCCCACCCCAAAAATTGTAATTTACTTTTTCCTCTCTATTAAAATGCAAGGACGATGATGGGTGAGAATTTTTTCTGTTTTGTCTACAGCTTATAGCTATTGGCCCGGCACCTTGAGAGGGCCTTGCATAAAGGAGACCCTCAGTGAACATATATTAAATGAAAAAATGAGAATAAACTACAAAAATTGGGAGGAGGGAGCTAGAGAAATGGGAAGAAGTTAATATCCTTCCATAGCAGGGGGTCGATTGATACTATATAAAACTGAACCATGTAGTTAATAAAAATTTTATGACTACAATGACTTTTACAATCATTTTTGTTAAGGCATCTTTAGGGAAACCATATGTTGGGTAGTAAAGAAACATATGAGTTTCAGAATTCTTCCAGTGTTAGTTCAGTTTCCTTTACTTCTGTACATAAGTAAAATCAATCTGAATATATATATATTTTTAAATTTAAAGATTTAATTTTTTTTTAAATTTGAAAGTATGATCTCAATTTTATACTTCGTCTATGTAACCAGCCAGCCAGCTTCTCTCTTTCTCTGTGTATATGTGTATGTGTATACACACACACACACACACACACACACAAACTCTTTGAAAGAGTGTAAACTGATGTCTACCTAATGTTCAGTGTTGCTATTTTTGGATGGTGAGATTTGGAAGATTATTTTTTTTCTTTGTACTTTTCTGCAACTGTTGAATTCTTTAGAAGGAGCACGTATGGTTTTTATAGAAACAATACTGCAATTTTTCTTTAAGCTAAAAAATTGAGATAGTAAAAGTAGATACTGTTATAACATGTTATTGCCACAGATTGAAAATGTCCAATAATTTGATTTTGGTTCTTTTAAAAGAAATAATTAATGATACTTATGAGGACACAGTGTAGGTTGAATGTTGCTTTGTTCATTTACAAAAGTTTTCTAAATCTGATTCACCATTCCTACTGTCCTTCTTTTTGAAGCAGGCTGTCACAGAGGCTCTGGGCTCTATTTTAGACTGAGCATGTGGCCATAAGCTAGTTAAGATGGCTCCATTTTTAGGAGACCTAATTATTGGCTATTAAGGCTCTCCTGTAATTTACAGAATCATTGCAGAATGCATTCCATTGAACAATATATTCCTAGACTTGTCTCTTTTTCTTTTCTCTTCTCATGCTATGGACGTGGTAAATGAATCGGCTGGGTCTGCCAGCATTAGGATCACAGGGCCGTATGTGTTTGTCTACGTGCTTTAGGAGTTTGAATGAATGACTGAGCACTAATCTCACCACCTGTCTTCATAAATAACATATTTTCAAAATCATCACATTCTTAGGTCACAGGAGAGAACGTAGTTTTACTTTATGTTTGACCTCTAGGATATGGAAGGACACCCAATGGAAAGTGATGAGTTTCAGAGTTAGGAGACTTGGGTTTTATTCCTTGTGGCCCTGTTGGTCAACACACCTAACTTCTCTATGACTCAGCTTCATTATCTGGAAGCAAGAGGACTGGAACCCCGGTTCTTGACCCTGATTGCATGTTAGAATCACCTGAGGAGATTTACCAACTTGTGATGTCTTGCCCCACGCCAAGCTCTGGGGAGCTTGGACATTGGAAAGGCTGTAAAGCTATACAGGTTATTCTAAGATACAGTCAGATTCAAGGACCACTGAGCTACTGATAACCAAAAATACCCATCTTACATCACAGAATATCCTGCTGCAGGGTCCGTCCTGGCTCCCTAACACTCTGAGAAAAGAGGTGGTCAAACTGTGTCAGATCCTCTCGTGGTGTGTGGCTTGGAGAGCCTCAGGCAGGAGAAGGTACAAAAACACCCTAGCTATCTGAGCAGTCAAACCAAAGGTGGAATGACTTCAGACTCTTTGTTCCCAGGACACGTCATGTAGGTTTCGGTATTATCTTCAGAAGCCAGCCACTCTTTATTTGATTTGGCCATTAAGAGAGTCTCCCCGCTCCACTTGCTCGAGTTGTGATGGTGGGAGTTTGCATTGCTGCCAAATGGACTTGTAATGTTATTAGCTGCTGTTTCCCTATCTCCACATGTTGGCAGCTCACCTGGGAATTCCAAATATTCCCCCCTACAACTGGCTTGCAGAGTGGAGAGGTTACGTCCCCTGACCCAGGAGACTAGGGTAGGAGCTGCCAGAGAGGAATGTGGAAGGCTTTGCACACTCTCTCCACACTGTAGCCAGGCTGCCTGCGTAGCTTTGTAAAGCATCATCTTGGCAAGGCTGAACCACCTTCCCCAGGTTGCCTTTCCCCAGCGTTTCCAGTTAGGGTGGGGCCACAAGGGACATTCCTGTGCCGAGAGCAGCAGTGAAGCAGCAGATAAGGACACACACGTTGTCCCTTATCTGGGGGCTCATCTCATTGGGGGGTGGGCAGCATCCAGGCTTGCAACTGTCCCACATTCCCCTGGATTTTCCTCTGGATCCTCTGACTTCTGGACTAGGTGTGTGTCTACCTCTATGATGCTGGGAGCATCGTCCAGCAGGACCACTGGATCATCAGGGAGGCACCAAGAACTGACACGGTTTCAGTCTTATGGGTTCCAGTGTGTGCATGTGGGTCCCAGCTATTCCTCACTCTCCCTACTTTACATCCATCTTCCCTTGCTGACTGCCCATCCTGTGGACTACGAGCTCCAACATCAGGTGACCAGATGTGAAGGCAATACTCTTACAGAGACTGCTTAACTAGCAATCACAACTGGGTGATGTCAACCCCCTGTAACAAACACATATATTCATATTTATACTTATAATGATATTCAAAATGTACACACAGCGCTATATCCTAGTGCTTCTGCTTCTCTGAGTGAACCCTGAGCAACCTTTCCAAAATTCATATCTGATCACGTCATCCCTACATAAAACCTCCAGTGCTTTCCCACTGCTCTCAAGACCAAAGTCCCTATGCGCCCCTCCAGCCTCCCACCAGGCCATGCTCCTCTGCCTTCTTCTGCTCCCACCACAATCATCCTTTAGTCCCATGTGCTCGCTGTTCTCTTGCCCACAATAGGCATTTTGCATATGCAGTCCCCTCTGCCTGGCTCTCTATAGCCATCTTTTTTAAAAAATTTATTTATTTATTCATTTATTTAATTTTTGGCTGCATTGGGTCTTTACTGCTGTACGCGGGCTTTCTCTAGTTGCAGTGAGTGGGGGCTACTCTTTGTTGTGGGGCGCAGCCTTCTCACTGTGGTGGCTTCTCTTGTTGCAGAGCACAGGCTCTAGGCGCGCGGGCTTCAGGAGTTGTGGCACACGGGCTTCAGTAGTTGTGGCGCACGGGCTTAGTTGCTCCGTGGCATGTGGGATCTTCCCGGACCAGGGCTCGAACCCATGTCCCCTGCATTGGCAGGAGGATTCTTAACCACTGCGCCACTAGGGAAGCCCTCTCTATAGCCATCTTTACCTGGCTAACGCCAACTTATCTTTCATATCTCAGTTCGACTGTCACCCTAGTGAAATTCTCCTGTGGTGATCTCTTACTTCAATGTGTCCCCCTTCTCTGAGCATCATCACATGCCCAATAGTTCGTTTATTTGTGGGATTTCTTGCCTAGTGTTCCTGCCCCTGGATTATAAGCTCCGGGAGGGCAGGGTGGACTATTGTGCTTTCCATTGTGTGTTCCTTACACCTAATACCTTGCTTGGCATGCAATTAACTTTTCTTCCTGGCACAAGAAACATCAGTGGAATAAATGAATAAATAAAAGATGCTAGACAGATGAAGGCGGTGGCAGAGGAGCAGGAGGGAATGACTAAGGGAACAAGAGGTGAAGGAAGGCAAGGCTTGGAGCCCGGCCAGCCCTGGGGGCTCTTCAGGGTCAGCCACTGTGGCGAAGCCAATCCTGATGGCACACGGTTAGGTGCTGTGCTTTTCTCCAACGCGAGGTAAGGAATTATTAACTCGTGTAAGATGGATGGTTGTTGTGAACTAAACGGATTTCCCTTTTTCACGGCCAATTTTTGCTAATGAGTTTTCAAAGTCATGAGCACTGATATCCTTAACTATTAAAGCAATCACAATACCAATACGGTGCTGAACTTTTTTTTCCCCTTGAAGTCTGAATTTCTTTAAAGTAAAAGCAGAATATGGAAATGAAACGTGTCATTCCCTTCAGAATAAATTAGTGAGTCTACGTGGAAGAAAAAAAAAATGATCACATTCATGAATTATGGCTAAGTGTTCACCTTTCTTTCCAATGGCAATTTAAATAAGAAAAGCTTTCTGCCCTGATTTCAGTTGATTTTTCCATGTGCTTGCATTTGCCAAAATGTTTGAATTTCACAGTCTCTCCCTTCAGCCAGGACAGCACCCTCCTCAGCTCTGGATACAACCCTGGCATATGAAGTCTGATGGGAAGGTTCTAGAAGATCAGTGCTTATCTGTGGCCCCAGAAAGAAGTCGCTACCGATCTGTGAGGGTCGGGGCTACATCTCAGCCCTGGACTGAGAGCCAGACACCTGGTTTTAGTCCTTGATTACACCACTAACTCGTCATGAGACCTTGGAGAGTCCACTTAGCCAACTTCTCTGAGTCCCGAATTCCTTGCCTGTAAAATGAATCAGTTGGGCCAGAAGATCACAAAGCACCTTGAAACTCTAATATATTATGATTCTACATTTACACTTTCTGGCCGCTATCATGGTAAATGGCTTTTTTTTTTTTTTTTTTTTTTTTTTGCGGTACACGGGCCTCTCACTGTTGTGGCCTCTCCCGTTGTGGAGCACAGGCTCCAGACGTGCAGGCTCAGCGGCCATGGCTCACGGGCCCAGCCGCTCCGTGGCATGTGGGATCCTCCCGGACCGGGGCACGAACCCGTGTCCTCTGCATCGGCAGGCGGACTCTCAACCACTGCGCCACCAGGGAAGCCCAGTAAATGGCTTTTATTAGACAAATACTATGACTTTTGGGAAGACTGGTGTAATAGCTAAATTTGTGAAATTAGTACTTATCTCTACCTTTCCCGTGACAATGGGGCTTATAATTAAACCTTTTCACAACCATCCCAACGTTCTCTTTCTTTTCCCCATTAAACCTTTTCCTCACATCCATACTTGGGACTTTTCCAGGCACTGATATAGCTGATGTGAGAGGCTTCACCCTCCACTAAGGACCACGGCTCTTTAAAATCTTCTGCTTTATTTGGCAATAGAGGTTTGGCATTCATCTCTTTTGAGGACCCATTTATTTTTTAAGAAAAACCTTTTGCGGTTTTCCTGCACTTTGCTGTTCCTACCGTCTGTTATTGACTCTTTAACTACACAAGTATGTTTATGCAGCGTGTGCTCTCCTTGGACCCAAACTTTAAATTCTAGTTTGACTTTTTTTTTTTCTTTTTGCGGTATGTGGGCCTCTCACTGTTGTGGCCTCTCCCGTTGCGGAGCACAGGCTCCGGACGCGCAGGCCCAGCGGCCATGGCTCACGGGCCCAGCCGCTCCGCGGCATATGGGATCCTCCCAGACCGGGGCACGAACCCGCATCCCCTGCATCGGCAGGCGGACTCTCAACCACTGCGCCACCAGGGAGGCCCTCTAGTTTGACTTTTATTGTTAATTTGAGGATGTGCGAGTGACTCAGAAGAACTTATGACAATTAATTCATTAGGCTCATTTCGTTAGTGTGACTCCAAGATTTTAATTCACATGAGATAGGCTTCAACTTCGTTAACTTACACAGAGCATTCAAACTTGACTGTAAGCTATCCAAACAGTTCTGTTGTCGGATTTTTTTCCCCCTGAGTCTCAAAAAACAGTTTGTGTCTAAATGACTAAAAAAACCAAATTAACCAGCCATAATTATTGGTGGATCTTGGGAAGTAAACAATTATACCACTGAGGAGGTTACAGCTCTCACAATCAGTTTCCAAATATTCCCTGGACCATGTGTCAGGCCCTGGGGATCTGGTGGTGGGACACAGGTAACAGGGTCTCACGTTTGGATGTTGCAGGGACCTTATAAAATTTCTCTGGTGTTGTCTGGGAATATTTTGGTGCATCAATTTAAGGGATTTTTGCCCCACCACACTTCCGTCACTCAGCGTGTGTCTTGCCCTTTGCCCCAGGGAGCAGTCAGAGAAATCTCACTTATTGCCTTAAGAGGGAGTGACTCAGCAAAACCAGCCGGCCAAGAGTCGTATCTCTGAGTCTGAGTCTCAACAGCCCATTCATTCTTTGAGGGCCTCCCAGGAAAAGCAGTCTATGTGCGGACTGCTGGCAAAGCAGAGAAGGAAAGGAAGCAGAGGGACCGGGGTACCTAGCCACAACAAAGATTTGGGCATCTGGGACATAAATAATTTGCATCCCTCCACTTCCCAAGGGAAATACAGAGAGTCTGGGAGGTCCCACATCCCTCTGCACCCCAGTCTGCATAAGCTGTATTCCCAGCATCATGTAGGGGCAGAAATAATGTGTCTGGCAGATGGGCCCGAGACTCCCAATAGAGTTTTCACAGCTAACGGGTAAATCCAGTATTTTGTGTGCTTCCAAATAAAGGACCAATGAAGCACACGAAATAACAAGAACTATACTACTGATGATACTAATAATTGGAAACATTTTACAGAATATAGCTCTTACTATGGGGCAGACACAATTTTAAACACTGCTACACATTAACTCATTTAATTCTCCCCACAATCTTACAAAGAGGGTACTTTTATTATAAATACCTCTAATTTATACGAGAGAAACTGAGGCACAGAGAGGTATAGTAAAGTGGCCAGGACACACAGCCAGTATAAGTGGAGCTGGGATTCAAATCCAGGGAGTCTAGCTCCGGAGTCAAAACCAAAGAGGTCTTAGAGTTAGGACAAAGAGGATGCAGCAGTGACACGTGTGGAGTGGAGGACAAGTAGGCAGGAGGCTATCTATGGGAAACCGTCCTGGAAGAATGACCACAGACTGGCAAAGATCCAGAAAAGTTGCCCACCTTCTCTGCCGGAGACCACACCCCACGCCTGCCCCCACAAACTCACATGCAACTGAGAAAAGGAGTGTCACAGAGAAATCAAGTTCAGTCACAGAAGAATAAAGTTATAATTTTTGCACAGCCGTGTGCAAGGACTGTATGAGTTATGGCATCTACGTGGAGCCTAACAGATACAGTTTACAAGTTACAAATCATGGAGACCAATAAGGAGCACGGTCTCCTGATCTCGTCAGCACATATTTGGGTCTATAGATTACCTCTGCTGTATTTGAAAAAAAAATATGTATGTTTCTCCAACATATATTCTTTAAGTTATAAATACATGCTCCTGGTAAAGAAATTCAAATATCACCAAGGTGAGTAAATTAGTAAATAAAAGGACCTCAGACACCATTCCTCATCTATCGTGGGCTGACCTGTGTCCTCTTCCTGCCAAATTCATATGTTGACGTCCTACCCCCAGAACCTCAGAATGTGACTGTATTTGGAGATAGGATCTTTAAAAAGGTAATTAACTTAAAATGAGGTCATTAGGGTGGGCTGTAATCCAATATGACTGATGTCCTTATAAGAAGAGATTGGGACACAGACATATACAGAAGGAGATGATGTGAAGACACAGGAAGAAGATGCCCATCTACAAGGCAAGGAGAGAAGCCTCCTGATCTGGGACTTCCAGCCTCCAAACTGTAAGAAAATACATTTCTGTTGTTTAAACACCCAGTGTGTTTACGGCAGCCCGAGCAAACGAATATGCCATCTCTAACTGTCCTTACTCCCTATAGGTTTCCATGGACCAGACTTCTTTCTTCATTTCCATATTTGGGGGGAGGGCAGAAAGAGATGTTGTGTATATTATATATATTTCTATTTTAAAAAATTATTTTAAAATTTATAAAATTTTTTATGCATAAAAATTAGTGTGTGCAGTTGTATTGTAAATTCACTCCTGTAAGCGTACCATTTGATGAACATTGGTAACTGTATACAACTGTATAACCACCATCACAATCAAGATAAAACGGTTCTCAAAACTAAGAGTTTCCTGGTGCCCCTTCATCGTGGATTCTCCTCCCAACCCCACCTGCAGCTCCAGGCAACCATTGATCTGCTTTCTGTCACGACAGTTTTGCTTTTTATAGAATTTCAGATAAATGGAATGTTTGCTGTATCTCTGAGATTACTCTTAAGTAAAAAGGCAATGCAACTCCTTAGATTATTTAATTATACTTTTTATTTATAGGGAGGTAAAGATAAAATGTAAAAGGAAGCATGAGTTGGGGATCCGACAAACCTGTGCTCGAATCCCGGTGTTGCCCTTGTGACCTGCTGGGCAAAGACCTCTCGTCCATAAGACGCTGCTGCCATGGCCTCCTCTTAGGGAGGATTGTGAGAGGACGGTCTTCAAGTATATCCACTGTCTGCTCCATAAACGGTCGGTCTGTTCTCTTTACAATCATGGTGTGCCGAGGACTTAAAACCAGTTCCCTTCCTCTGAGTTTATCGGTGATCAGAAATAGGGCAAGTTCCCTGGTATTTGCTGTTCACAAAGACATTGCCTCAAGATGACCACCCACCAGGATTCTTTGGAATTCAAAACCTGTGTCAAAAATGAAGACTCGAGCTTCCCTGGTGGCGCAGTGGTGGAGAGTCCGCCTGCTGATGCAGGGGACGCGGGTTCGTGCCCCGGTCTGGGAGGATCCCACATGCCGTGGAGCGGCTGGACCCGTGAGCCATGGCCGCTGAGCCTGCACGTCTGGAGCCTGTGCTCCACAACGGGAGAGGCCACAACAGTGAGAGACCAGCATACCGCAAAAAAAAAAAAAAAAAAAAGAAGACTCACCCTATAGTTTAGGATATGTAGTTTAGGATTATATGTATATTTATAGTTTTAGGCCAAGTTTGAAACAACAGTCAAGTTTCTTTCGTTTCTCATTATACATGTGTCGGGGGAGGAGGACGGACCACGGGGGTGGGCGAAACGCTTTACTTGGGTCAGGAGTGACCCAGATGTCGGGTTCCGGAGTGGTAAGAGAGGCTTCTAATGATTCTGCCCGAGAGGCGGACCCCAGTGGGAGTCATTTCATTTCCTGTAAAGAGAGACAGATGGCTCGGCTCCTTTCATAATGTCGGTGGAGATGGTGATAATGACCCCGGAGGCAGCTCTTGGTAAACACTCTGTGCCGGGCTTGAAGGACACTTTCACAGTTACTCTTCATGACAACTCTATGCATAGGTTCCATCGGCCTCCCTTTCCAGAAGAGGAAACAGGGCCACACAGTCAGATACCCAATGAGAGGCAGTGGTGAGGATCAGAACCTCATCAGTATCACTGAATCCGGGCTCCTGCCCTCGTTGATATTATGTTGGCCCTCTGTTCATTGCCTTAGTTCATGTATAAGAGCTTCCCGATGCTCTGGGAAAATCCTCCCAATATTACTCACTACAAAAGTTGGCTGCCATCAGGCTTCCCTGGTGGCGCAGTGGTTGAGAGTCCACCTGCCGATGCAGGGGACACCGGTTCATGCCCTGGTCCGGGAAGATCCCACATGCCGCGGAGCGGCTGGGCCCGTGAGCCATGTCCGCAATGGGAGAGGCCACAACAGTGAGAGGCCCGCGTACCGCAAAAAAAAAAAAAAAAAAACAACAAAACAAAAGTTGGCTGCCATCAGATATGCCTCTGCAAAGACTTTCAGATGGGAGGAAGTGAGACAAAAAGATGAGGGATGCCATCAGTGCCGGGACTGGAAATAGAAGGCAGGCAACCCCTGCTGCCCAAGATGCCAGTCAGCTTCCTTCGATCGCTTCCTGCTCGTGTGTGACCTAGTAAGAAAACCCCATGACTACTGTCATAGGAGGGGAAACGCTTATCTGACAGCACCAAGTGCTGCAGCTTTGCCAAGCCCCTGGCACAAACGAGTTCTCTTTCAGCACGTCCACGAGAAGCTTCTCTGTGGCAAAATGAAAGGTCAGCTTGTGACAGAAGCTTTCTCCACCCTCATTTGTGACTGAAAGAGTACAGGTTGAGAAGAGATTTTGGCCGTGTTTACAAATTAAAAGGCAGCTCAGGAAATGTGCTGCCTTCCCTACTTGTCCCGTTGGAATCCTTTGTCCAGCATCATGTTGAAGGTCAAAGCCAGCTCTAAATGCAGGACAGAGGAGGTGGCGGGGATGCCCGTGGCCGACTGCGTGAAAATCTCAGCCCACTGCCAGCCAGCCTGGGGTCCCCCAGCAGAGCGAGTCAGCCCTGACCCCCAGCCTCACCTTCATCAAAAAGGGCTCCACACAACGATGCATCGCTTCATTGTTGGAAGTATTAAATAAGAAGACATATATCAAGTGCTGATTCACCAGGAGCAAAGTCCCAACAGCAAGACTCTCTACTATGCGATTTAAGCAATACATCCCAATTGCCTGAAATGTCTTTCTCAAGAATTCTTTGGTAAGAAACACTGAGGAGACTTGGCTACTGGCTGTTGAAAACCCTCCAAATATGCACACTGTCTGCTAACATTATCTCACAGCAGCAGTCTTCAGAAACTTTTCTTCCGCAAGTCATCATTTTGCAAAGCAAGCACCCCCTTACATATTTTTAACATCTAAACATTTAGAAGGATACTGAAATGGCCCTGAGGATGTAATTGCAGGTGTCATGTATATGCCACCCAAGCTTGACATACGTTTTTCACAAGGCCGTGGAGATTTGAATCCGTTTACAGAAAAGGACTACCTTATAAGCAAAACAGCGAGCAAGGTGTGTTTTCAGGTGGGCCACGTTTAGGAAAAGATGTGCAAGTTGAATATTCCCTTAAAAACACCAACCAAGTCCCCTCCAGTTAAAGCACCCCTCTTCCTCCTGCCCGAAATACTAGATTTCCCACTGACCTCCTGGGGAGCTGAAAGGAAAACAGGATTCCAGAGTATGCCTATGTATCTGATACCCAGGACAGATCATTTTTAACACCCTCTCCTTACTGACAATGACCAATAAGTGAACGTTAATAAAATGGAAACATTCACCAAAGGCACAATTGTGGCCAAATCTCCCCACTCAGTCACATAAGGTGTCATTTCTTGATTTGTGTGTGTGTGTTTTACTTTTAAAACCAAAAAAATGACCAAAAAGAGAATAAATTTAATCATGAAAGCTATTTCTGAAGTTCAGTGACTGTTTCATGCATGAACTGAAACTTACATTTACCAAAGAAAAATATTACACTTTGCAGTTTTCACGGTTCTCACTGTTTTCAATTCCAGATACAGAATTTAAACTCCAAGTGGCCACACGGAATGGCAGAACTGATATAACTTAAGTTCTGTTTCTTCATCTTTACAATTACTTGGTATCAGTGTTTATTTTCACCTGTTGTTAAATAGTGCCATAGAGGTTTGAGACACAGACTGCACCTAATACCAAATGGTCATGCATTTACTCTCCCAGTGAATGCTTGCCACTAAATATGCTGGGAGGCCCCTGAAACTCTTGGTCTTCTGAGTTGATGTCCGCGTAGAATATGAGGTGTTTTTTGTTTGTTTGTTTTCTATATTTTTGTTTTGTTTTTGTTGGTTGTTTTGGCTATGCCATACAGCTTGTGGGGATCTTAGTTCCCCGACCAGGGATGGAACCCAGGCCACAGCAGTGAAAGCGTCAAGTCCTAACTACTGGACTGCCAGGGAACTTGAATATGAGGTTTTTGAGGATAGGTAATGAAAATGTGCTAATTTGGGGCTTCCCTGGTGGCGCAGTGGTTGAGAGTCTGCCTGCCAATGCAGGGGACACGGGTTCGTGCCCCGGTCCGGGAAGATCCCACGTGCAGCAGAGTGGCTGGGCCCGTGAGCCATGGCCGCTGAGCCTGCGCGTATGGAGACTGTGCTCCGCAACGGGAGAGGCCACGATAATGAGAGGCTCGTGTACCGCAAAAAAAAAAAAAAAAAAAAGAATATAAAATGTGCTAATTTGAAGCTTACATATATATTAATATGTATATTTATATATATATAATTTTACTCATTAGTAACTGTAGCAATTAAGAACTCAGACCAAAAGAATAATTTTGCGGGGAGGCATATAATAACACCAACATTATTTAGAATTGCAGATGATAACACAAAGAAGAATTATTTTTATTCAGTTTTATTATTATTTTAAAATTCTCTACAGACAGTGTCCCCCACTTCCCTACACCCCCATCCTCAAGGCCTGCCTTTGGAGTGGATGGCTCCCACAGCCCTGCCCTTGGTTCTCCACTGGAGGATACATGACCTTCCTTGGGAAGCAGTAAAACAGAAGGAATACGTAGAATTAATCTCATATAATGAGGTGAGGAGTGATGTATCTTTTTTCTATTGTTTCTAAGAGTTTATATAAGATTGAAGTTACTTGTTTCTTGAATGTTTGCCAGCCTATATGCAAAAACCTGGGACTGGTATTTTATTTGTGGGGATATTTTTAAACAGTCATTAAAAGTTAAAGGAATATTCATAACATTTTTTTCTTCAGTCCCTTTTGGTAATTTAGGATATTTTTCTAGAAATTTGACCATTTCACATAAATTCTCAGTTTTTGGCATTAAGTTGTTTTAATCTCGTTTACATCTCTGGTTATATCTCTTTTTCATTCTGATATTTATATGGTCTGATAGACATCTCTTTTTTCTATCTCTCTTGACTGATCTTGCCTGGGGTTTGTCAATTTGGTCAGTCATTCCAAAGGTGATTTGGGCCCTTTTGATCTATTTTTTCTGTCTTATTAATTTATCCTATCTTTAATTTCTGTCTCCTTTCTATGGGTTTATTGTTATTTATATTTCTCAAATTAGAATCATAGCCCATTTGTTTTCAGCTATTAGTTCCCAAGTACCATTTTATCCAGATCCTGTAAGTTTCGATACCTAGTGTTTTCATTATTGTTTAGTTTTAAGTATTTACTAATTTCTATTATAATTTTCTCTGGTCTGAGGTATTTAGAAGTATGCTTTAAATTTCCAATCTTATTTGTTACTTATCTTTTTATTATTAGTATTACCAGATTAATTACATTCCTGTAACAGAATATGGACTGTATAATATCAAAGTTTTGAAATTCATTGAGACTTGTTTTATGGTCTGTTATTTGCTTAGTTTTTAATAAGTGATCTGTGTGAATTCTGAGTTGTTGGCTATGTTTTTAATATATATCCATTTAACTGAGCCTGCTAATTTTGCTGTTCAAATCTTCTGTATAGTACTTTTTCATTTACTCTTTGCTTATCTATCAATTACAGAAACATGTATATTAAAATTCTCCATCATAATTAGGGATATGTTAATTTCTCTTTGTAGGTCTATCATTTTTGATGTTTTATACATTGAGGCTATGTTATTAGGTATACACAAATTTAGAATTTTTATATCTTTTTGGTAAATAAAACTTTATTTATATTTACTCACCTTTGTTTTCTCTAGTCATTTTTTTTTTGTCCTAAATCCTATTTTTTTCTGCTATTAATATACCCATGCCAGCTTTCTTTTATTAGTGTTTGGTCTATTTTTCTCATTTTTCTGTATTTTAGGAAAATCTTTTATAAATAGCATATAGTTTGATTTACAAAAATTGCAGTCTCACAATTTTGCTCTTTTAAACAGAGTTTACTATTTATATATATTGTAATTATCCATGTATTTAGACCAATTCTCACTAGCATATATTTTTCTTTGAGTTGCTTTTTCTGTTTGTTTTATATATGTACTTTCCTTTTTCATGCTTGTTGGATTGAGGTTTTTCTTCTCTCTCTGAGGAAAAAGTGTTTACATTTTATTCCCGTTCTTCTGGAAGTTCCCTAGAAAATTTAAGACACAATGTGGTAGCTAGTAGAATAATGGTTCCCTCCCCTCCAAAAAAAAGATATCAACATACTTTTCTTGGAATCTGTGAATATATTACCTTATATGACAAAAGAGACTTGGCATATGTAATTGGGGATCTTGAGATGGAGGGAGATTTTCCTGAATTATCTGGGGGCCCCAATGTAATTATAAGGGTTCTTTAATGTGGAAGAGGGAGGCAGAAGACTCAGTGGCTGTCATGCAGCCTAAGAAGTGCTCAGCTAGGTGTTGCTGGATTGGAAGATGGGGGGGGGTCATAAGTCAAGGAACATGGGCACCCTCTAGGAGGTGGAAAAGGCGAGAAACACATTCTTCCATAGAGCCTCCAGAAGGAACACAGCTCTGCCAATACGTCAATTTTAGCCTCATAAGACCCATTTTGAACTTCTGACCCCAGAACTGTAAGATAGTAAATATGTGTTGATTTGGCAACTCTGCAGTAATTTGTTACAGCAGCAATAGGAAACTAATACATATATAAAGCTCAAAGTCCAGAGCAGTGCTATCCAAGAAACATTTCTGCAGTTATGGGAATGTTATATTTCTGTCCTGACCACAAATGGCTATTGAGTCCTTAGAATGAAACTAGTACAACTAGAGAACTGAATTGCTATATTTTATTTAACTTTAATTCTGATTTAAAAAGCTATATGCGGCTAGTAGCTACCATATTGGACAGTATCAGTCTAGAAATACTAAATGTCTTGATCCTGTTTCTAAACAATTACAGAAACTTTATACACATTAACTCATCAACCCCCTCTCAAGTTGCATGCTTTTATTTTCCTCTCAAGTTGCATGCTTTTATTTTCCGGTATTTAAAAGTGATTTTGCCTTTTTATCAATTCCTTCACACGAGAGATTACTGGTTTTGGAGAGATTACTGATTTTGCTTTATATAGCCCATGTTTGTTTAGATTAATCACCGTGTTCCTTACTTACAGTTCCCTTTTGCACCTTAGACTTCCCCTGGGATAATTTTCCTTCTTCCTGAAATATATTCATAGAAATTCCTTGGGTAAATGTATGTTAATAATACATTCCCTTCATTCTTTGTGTAATTCTGCCCTTGTTGAAAGATAGTTTCATTACATGTAGAACTTTAAGTGATTGTTACTTTCTCTAAACACTTGGAAGATTTTCTTACATTGCCCTGTAGCTTCCATTTTGAAACATGAGAGGTCACCTGTCAGTCATTTTTTGGATAAGCAATCTGTCTTTTCTCTCGTTGTTTTGAAAATCTTCTTTTGATGCTTCTCCAATTTGATGTCAATGTAGCTAGATATAAATTTGTTTTCATTTAACCTCTTTGGAATTTGTTTGAGTTTTGGAAGCTGAGGACTGATGTTTTTAATCAACTCTGGAAGTGTCAACTATTATATCTTTAAATCAAGAAGGAAGTAATAGAGCAAATAGGGATAAATTGCCCTTCCCATTTTTCTATTATTTCCTTCTCAACATTTGATTAGGTGTTACAATTTCTCACTTTTTTCTACAACCTTTCTTTCATATTATTTCTGTTTTTGCCCTTCCATACTATACTCTGTGAACTTTCATCTGCTCTATCTTCTAGTTTATTATTTCTCTTTTTAGCTAAGCCAAATCTTCTGTTGAACATTTCTGTTAAGTTTTTAATTTCAGTTATTATATTTTTCATTTCTAGAATTTTTGTTTGACTCCTTATCAAAGCTCTTAGTCCTTTTTGAGAGTATACAATGCTTACTCCTTCAAGATACTTCCAATACCCACTCATTTCTTTAAACATATTAGGTAAAATATATGAAATTGCAGATATTGACCAGTTTTGACTTGCAAAAATGACAATTTCATATACTCTGACCTAACAATTCATCTATATCTGTATATGATAATTCCAACATCTGCAATCTTTTTTTTTTTTTTTTTTTTTTTTTTGCATTACGCGGGTCTCTCACTGTTGTGGCGTCTCCCGTTGCGGAGCACAGGCTGCGGACGCGCAGGCTCAGCGGCCATGGCTCACGGGCCCAGCTGCTCCGCGGCATGTGGGATCTTCCCGGACCGGGGCACAAACCCGTGTCCCCTGCATCGGCAGGCGGACTCTCAACCACTGCGCCACCAGGGAAGCCCGTCATCTGCAATCTTTATGGGTTGGATTCTTCCAGTTGTGTTTTCTGCTGATTTTCACTCATGCTGGTTTGTTCTCTTATATTTCTAGTGATTTGGGGTTTTTTTTTTCTGGGAATTTTTGAGGTCCATATTTAAAATGTGTTCCTCCAGAGAGGTGATGTGTTTGCTTCTGCCAGGTACCTAGTGGCAGTACTGAAATGCAGAAACTTTATATTTTTTTGCTTGGCTTTTTTGGGCCACATGGAGTTTGGTTAGACACATCAGCTAGAGGAGATTTAGGATTTGGAATTAGAAATTATCTAGGGAGATATTTTTTCTCCTTTCTTTCACTCTAATAATAACCAAGGCTGAAATGATTATTCCTATTATCTCCCGTTCGGAGGCTCTTTATCCCTAGTTCACCCAATAATGGCATTATCCCTCAGGGGTCTCTGAAGTGACAGTCTCCCTACTCAGTTTTGTTTCTTGACACCCACATGCATAGGCTCTTAAAATCCAGGTTCTGGACTACCTGGGATTGATAGATGTCCTCTGAGAAAAGGCTAATCCTATAATAGTTGAGTTTTCTGGATTCTCACTTTCTACCTTATAGCCTCAAAAGATTTCTCTTACTTTCTTATCAGTTCAGTGTTCTGACCAAAGGGTGTTCTTCTGAAATCTAGTTGGCTATGTGACCAGAAATAGAAGCCCTGATTCTTTTTTTTTTTTTTTTTTTTGCGGTACATGAGCCTCTCATTATCGTGGCCTCTCCCGGTGCGGAGCACAGTCTCCATACGCGCAGGCTCAGCGGCCATGGCTCACGGGCCCAGCCACTCTGCTGCATGTGGGATCTTCCCGGACCGGGGCACGAACCCGTGTCCCCTGCACTGGCAGGCGGACTCTCAACCACTGCATCACCAGGGAAGCCCAAAGCCCTGATTCTTTTTGTCACTAAGTATTATATCCAGTTTATTGCACAATCTGAACTTAATGAGGTACAAACATGAAATGATTTTACTTTTCTCTAATCACTTCCCTCAAACATGAAAAGTCAGATCTCCTTTGCCACTGTTTAATGGCATCTTGGGTAGACCCTTTAGCTTTCCGGTTACTTGCATTTACAATTTAATCCCAATTTAACTCATTTCTTTTCCTTCTTATTACTTTTATTATCTCATCACTTTTCAGAGGGACTTGTGGAATAGGGTGAGCTCTGATCCTTTATTTCTCCTCTTTCTACTTCTTTTTCAGTCTTCATGGAGATCCTTCCTTGAACCTCCTAGGGTCACAGGGATCTTGGGGGCCACGTTCCTTATCTTTCTCCTTGCATATCATACTACACTATGGTCTCTATTTGCCTATTGGTGTGGGCTGCCCCATCCAGCCTCTTAGCTTCAAGAAGCAGACATCACTCTTGGTTCACATACATCCACAAACTCAAAGAGGTACCTGCCAAGCTTCCCATGAATTTTTCCACATTTTCCTTCCTGCTGGCAGAAATAAGAAAGAACTATGGCTTAAAGAGCTCAGTAAGAATCTAGTTAGGGAGAGGATCCATTGTGCCCCTTCTGTGGCACTCCTAATCATCACTTGGTTTAGAGGGAGGATATGCTCGGGTTTAGGAAGTGTTGTTTAGAAAAACCTACAACAGTGACTCTGAAGAGGGGCCTCTTTGGACTCCTCAACCCACTCTCCATCTCAGCAGTTTGCCTACATACCTCAGGATAAAGGTGGGAGTGTTTCAGCCAATATAGATAGTCCACAAGTGCTAGCTATGATGAGCTCAACAAATATTGGGTGTCATCATTAGTGTTCAGGAAAATAATGCTCTATAGGCATAATATCTGAAGAATCTATGGGGTAGAACCCTGTAGAAGATCCTGAGCCAATGATATGGTTCTTGGATCTAGAAAATGATGTCTTAGAGCCCAAAACTATTAGGTTAAGTGTCATAATCCAAGTTGGGCCTCTCACTGTTGTGGCCTCTCCCATTGCAGAGCACAGGCTCCAGACACGCAGGCTCAGCGGCCATGGCTCACAGGCCTAGCTGCTCCATGGCATGTGGGATCTTCCCGGGCCGGGGCATGAACACGTGTCCCCTGCATCGGCAGGTGGACTCTCAACCACTGCGCCACCAGGGAAGCCCTATAATCCAAGTTTTATATAAAAATAACTCCAAATTTCCTCTGGCCGCAACTGAGGGCAGAAGTAGGCTTTATCTGTGTAGAGAATGCCTTATTAATGTTAATGTGTTTAAGGAAAAAAAAACCTTTATGGGTGATACAATGACAACTTCTAAATTCGGCTTAAATTTTTACAAATACATAATAAATGCCATAATTATTTTAATATGCCAGTAAAAATGTTTTGTGTTTCCGTAAATTAAAGTTTTATCTGGTACAATTGTCCTCAGTAGAACAGAATGACAAAATCAACTGCGAAAGCAGCTAAGCTGAAAGTTAATGGTCTACATGTTCACAATCTTTACATAGACTTCCTGCCAGCAATATGATTTTGCTAGAGTCTTCCTACCAGCAACACATCCAGCCAATTTAGAGTATAGAATTCTGTGCTACAACAGTTGATTCCATGAATTCAATAATCATTGTTGCTAACCTACCACCCCTTGTTACAGGCACTATGCCCATGATAGTTTCTGATTCTTTCTTTTAAAAAGACTCAGTGGGCTTCCCTGGTGGCGCAGTGGTTGAGAGTCTGCCTGCCAATGCAGGGGACACTGGTTCGTGTCCCGGTCTGGGAAGATCCCACATGCCGTGGAGCGGCTGGGCCCGTGAGCCATGGCTGCTGAGCCTGCACGTCCGGAGCCTGTGCTCCGCAACGGGAGAGGCCACAACAGTGAAAGGTCCATGTACCGCAAAACAAACAAACAAACAAACAAACAAACAAAAAACAACAACTCAGTGACCTCGGGTCATTTACAATAAATTTATTCTCTCAAATTTTATCTCACTCTGAAACAGACTTTTTAATAGAAGTGTTTAAAAAGAAATGTTAGAGTCCAAATTAGAGGACTGGGTTGTGTATTTTCACTTTTAATAAATGAGCTGTCTTTTCCTTTTTCATACCATTTCTTCTCGAAGGAAAAAAAAATCAAACAAGGAAAAATGTGAAAAGATGAATCAATATGACATTTAGAGTAAGATTTTAATGGCACTAAGGCCAAGAATATTATGGCTTTTGCTTTCACAATTACAACTTGACAGAATTTCAGGATGTTGTTGCTGAAGTGAACTTCAGAAGAAGAAAGTGAAAATGCATACATCGAAGGAAAATGTGTTATAGAAGAGTTATATTTGTTAAGACAAACACAGCATAGTCAATATTTAATTAAGCATTGTCTTTTTCAGAGCTGGCCCCTCAGAGCTTATACCCTCATTTCAAGCAGTATTGGCTGTGCTACAAATATTTTTGGAAATTCTCTTTGGAAATAAACTTATGCACCAGTTTCTAAGGACAGCAAGAAAACCCACTTCATTCATTCAGTCACACCTTATTTAAACCAAAATAGGCACTCTGCCCTGGCAACTGGCCTTACCCAGACCTTATTCACCAAACTGACTTCAAACTACTTTTTAATAAAAAAAGAAAACTTTTTTAAAATCATGAAATATTACATACAATATGTACTGTTTAAATTCTTTAAAGAAAACATTCATGTTACCATAACAGAGATTAAAGAAATTTCCCTAACATTCCAGGAGTTCCTTGAATGTCTTGTTCCAATCAATACCTGCCTGTACGTAAAGAGTAGTCAGTTCTATCCTTTTCCTATCACTTTTATTACCTATTATATATTCCTCAATGCTATCACTCCATAGTTTGGTTTTTGAATGTTATATAAATGAAATCATACAGTATATATCCTTCTGCATCTGCCTTCTTTTGCTCAATATCTTGTTTATTAGATGCATCTAAAGCAAGACTAGGCAAACTATGGCCTGTCATCTATTTTTGTAAACAGTTTCATAGGAATACAGCCATGCCCACTCGTTGACATGTTATCTGTGGCTGCTTTTGCATTACAATGGCAGAGGTGAATAACTGCAACAGAGACTGTGGCTCACAAAGTCTATAATATTTGCCACATGGCCTTTACAGAAAAAGTTTGCCGATTCCTGATTTAGATATAATACTTGATTCAATTTGCTAAGAGTTTGTTTCAAAATTTTGCATTTATTTTTGTGAGAGACATTGTACTGTACTTTTCTTTTTTGTCATGTCTTGGTCTATATTTGGTATCAGGATAATCTCAGCTTCATCAAATGAGCTGGGAAGTACTCTCACCTTCTCAATGTAGAATGGGTATTACTTCTTCCTTTAAATCGTTATGTAGGAAACCAATTGGGACTATAGTTTTGTTTGTGGGGAAAATTGTAACTATAAATTCAATTCCTTTAAACAGGTATACTTCTACTCAGTTTTAAAATTCTTCATGAGTCAGTTTTGGTAATTTGTGTTTCAAGGAAGTTTTACATTTCATCTATGCTGTTAAATTTGTTGGTATAAGGATATTTTTGCTATGTAAAGAATTTTAGATCGACAATTACTTGCTTTCAGCTTATTATCTTTCAGCTTCTACTGTTTCTCAAGAAAATTAGCTGTCAGTCTAATTATTGCCTTTTTGAAGTTAGATCTGTCCTTTTTTCTCTTGCTGTCTTTACAAATTTTACCTTTGCCTTTGGTTTTCTGTAATTCTTCTATGATGTGTCTAAGTGTAGATTAATTTTTTCTGCTTGAGGATTGTTTGGCTTCCTGATTTTGTGGGCTGGTGTCTGCCATTAGTTTTGAAAAGATTCTCAATTTCTCCTCAAATATTGGTTCTGCCTTACTCCCTCTTTCTTCTACATATGACTCCATTAAACATTTGTTTAACTTTCTCATATTTCTATGTCTTTTACCCTCTCTTCTCAATTACTCATCCTATTCATTTTCTGTCTTTATTCTGAATTTTTTTTTCTGAGTTATCTTCCATTATAACAATTCTCTTTTCAGCCACATTTAATATGCCATTAAGCCCATTCACTGAGTTCTTAACCTTGGTTATTAAATTTTTCTGTTTCTAGAATTTCTATTAAAAATGTTATATGAGTATTTTTTTATGGTCTGTAGTTCTCCGCTGAAATTTTCCCTTTTGCTTTCTATCTATGTCATGAACATAGTCATGACAGCTATTTTAAAGTTACTGTCTTGATAATTTCACTATCTGGAGTTCCTCTGAGTTTGTTTCAATCATCTATTGTTTCTACTAGTTCTCATTCCTGTTAACTTTTCTCCTTATGTGCCTGGTATCTTTGATTGTGTACTGTCTTTATATTTGGAAAGTCACTGGTGGAAATGATTTGAGAACTAGAATAAAGTTATCTTCCTCTAGAAAGTGTTTTTATCTGCTTCTCCAAAGTGCCCAGGGGTACTAATGATCTGGAATCACTTTTCACCAATGTCAAGAATTTAGAATTTTCTGACCTGTCCTGATGACTGAAAGTTGGTCTTCAGTCTGTATGAAGATTGAATATTTTCATTTCACTTTTCAGTCTTCCACAGTCTTGATCTAAAGTATGGTGAATTTCTCAGGGTCCTCATCTTCAGCAGTCTTCAGACTTCAGTTTTAGTTAGCCTCATCCCATGATGTTATCAAAAGCACTGCTCAGTTCTGCAATTGCCTGTTTGGACTATTAAATGTCCCCAGGGTAAAAACTGTCCCTAAATCCAGGATTATATCTATGGATTTTCATACTATTGTGAATCTTGGCCCAATAATCTTCACTCTCTTATTAGGTCTCCAGTGATATCAAATCAAAATTCCCGCCAGCATTTATAGTTGCTCTCAGCCAGATGGTTGGTTTGAGTAGGCTAGTCCCCTAGTTCCCAAAGCAGAAGTCTCAAAGTCAATTATGACTATATATGTATATGTAGGTGTGTGTATATATACATATATAGATTTATGGCTGTGCTTCTGCTGAGGACATTTTAACAAACTCTAGAAGCTTTAAAAGTTCTTATCAAAGAGAAATTCTGGAAATAATCAAATGAACTACAGTACTCTTGAAATAAATATGCAACTTTTCAAGGTGACTATTTGAAGGGAATAGCACCTACATATGTATGTGTTCTGGCATGCTAATTAAAAATATTATATTTATATATTATTAACTGGTTGAATTGAATTCACCACGAATATAGGAATAATAGGATTACTGAGGATATCTGAAAGGTATATTGCACTACATTAGGACGTCGATAAATAAAATTTGTGTTATAGCATCATTAAACAACTTAGGCTTACTACTTGTGGAGTAATTATACCACATAGGTACCTCAATACAATTTGTTTTCAAGATTACTATTATAACTTATATTTTTCCACTAAAACTTTGAAAGAAACCATTTATAAACTTGTGCTTGTTTCTTTTTCAATTAATAACACGTGAATTTTCTACGATGTCATTTTCTTCATGCTACAATATATGTAGTGTGATTTTGGCATTATACTAGTTCTCTGTGGCTGCTGTACAAATCACTACAAACTTTGTGGCTTAAAACAACAGAAATTTATTCTATCACAGTTCTGAGCCAAAATCAAGGTGTTGGCAGGGCCACACTCCCTCTGGAGGCTCTAGGGGAGCTTCTGGTGGCTTCTGGCACTCATTGGCTTGTGGCCACATTGCTCCAATCTCCTGCTTCTGTGGTCACATGGCCTTCTCCTCTTCTGTGTCAAATCTTTCTCTGACCCTCTTTTATAAGGATAGATCTGAGGGCTTCCCTGGTGGCCCAGTGGTTAAGAATCCACCTGTCAGTGCAGGGTACACGGGTTCAAGCCCTGGTCTGGGAAGATCCCACATGCTGCGGAGCAACTAAGCCCATGCACCACAGCTACTGAGGCTGCGCTCTAGAGCCCACGAGCCACAACTACTGAGCCCATACACTTAGAGTCCGTGCTCCACAACAAGACAAGCCACCGCAATGAGAAGCCCGCACGCTGCAACCAAGGGTAGCCCCCGCTCGCTGCAAGTAGAGAAAGTCCTCGTGCAGCAACGAAGACCCAACACAGCCAAAAATAAATAAATTTTAAAAAAAAGGATACATCTGGTTGCATTTAGGGCCCACCTCAGTAATCTAGGATAATCTTCCTATCTCAAGATCCATAACTTAATCACACTTGCAAAGACCCTTTATCAATATAAGAGAATATTTATAGGTTACAAGAATTGGGACCTGCTATCTTTGGGGGCCACTCTTCAGTCTGCTACAGGCAACCAACAAATTATCTCTAAATTGAGTCATTTTTGTCAGTTCTTTTCACTTTCAACGATATGGAAGCAGAATGAGAATAACAAAGGTCAAGAATGTTGACCAATTTGGGGTAATGCTCCAGTTTCCTAACCCAGTTCTCTTGTTTTCTGATCTGACAGAATCACAGTTTAAGAGAAAACTGATGGGGCCTCCCTGGTGGCGCAGTGGTTGAGAGTCCGCCTGCCGATGCAGGGGATACGGGTTCGTGCCCCGGTCTGGGAGGATCCCATATGCCGCGGAGCGGCTGGGCCCGTGAGCCATGGCCGCTGGGCCTGCGCGTCCGGAGCCTGTGCTCCGCAACGGGGGAGGCCACAACAGTGAGAGGCCCGCATACCGCAAAAAAAAAAAAAAAAAAAAAAAGAGAAAACTGATGACTTGGATTAAACCAGGGATATATTCAATTAGACCACCTTGAGGAGTGAGTGAAAAGAACTAACTTCAGACAGGCCTTCCTACACATTCTTCATACACTGAAGAATCGCAAAAGGTCAGAGCCAGAATGGACCACAGATACTGTTTAATCCAAACCTATTAATTAACAGATGGGGAAACTGAGGCCCAAGAGGCTGATGACCAGGTCAGTGGTCACACAAGCAGTTTATAGCCCTAGACTCTTTCACCCAGACTGTACTGCCAAGAATCCATAAGGAAAATACTTTTAAATGTTTATGTCACCATAAAGCCATTAAAAAGAAATCTGTGGACTATGAAGAGATAGAAATATACACATGAAAAAATGTGTTGAGATAAACAGAATAAAAATCCATGTATACACCTAGCATTACAATCTGAAAATTACTGTATCATAAAAATTTACAAGGAGAGCTACGTGGGGATTTTTTTTATATAATTCTTTTTTAAAATTGTTTTTGGCCATACCTTGCAGCATGTGGGATCTTAGTTCCCCAACCAGGGATCGAACCTGCGCCCCCAGTAGTGGAAGCATGAAGTCCTAAGCACTGGACCTCCAGGAAGTCCCTATGTGGGTATACTTTTAATCACGTTCATTCCTCTGTTTCTTGATTGTGAGAGAGACGTAGAATTGGGACTAATGGGTTGAAGCAACAGGTCTGGCTGTGGATAAGTTTCAGTTCACTATAAGGAAGAAGTTTCTAAAGGTCAAAGTTGTCCAAAGCGGGAATGAGAGATGATGACATTCATCCCTGGAGGTTATTAAAGCTGAGGCTGCAGAGTACTTGGCAGGAATGTGGAAGCTGTACTGATTCCCAACTTCAAACAGGCCGTATTAGACAATCTGGGCAGATGCTAAAACCAGAGGTTCCTGAGACCAGGACCAGAGGGATGTCCTTGGACGTGTACTCTTAATAAGCTACCCAAGTGATTCTCGTGTTTGGGGGGAATGCATCAGACACCTCAAACTGTTCCAATTCAAGAGTCTATAATTTTCCTCATAAGGTAATGGAAACAACACTGTAATTGTAGCAAGGAATCCAGATTCTTTCTTGGTTTGGTCCCTAAGAAGCTGTGTGATTTTTGAGCATATGACATCATGTCTCTGGGACTCGATTTTCCTGTCTGCAAAAATAAGTGAGACTAGATGTATCTTATGGCTCTTAGATGGTAGGAATTTGTGTTTCTGAGGGTGGCCTGGAAGAAATTAATCTTCAAACTCCCTGGAAAATTCCTCATGACATTCAGATGACAGAGAGTTGTCCTGGAATGACTGCCTAAGACAGCTGGGCAAGGCCATGCGAGCTGGCTGTTTTCTTGGAGTTGGCAGGCATCAGGCCCAGGATATGTCTGTCACATGCAGGGCAGGTGGGGAGTGGAGAAGGCTGGCAGGCTGGAAGTTGGAAACTCAGAAACCTCCCCATTTTGGCTCCAACCACCATCTTTGTAATCTACTTACTCTTCAAAAAGGAGGGTCCAAGGAGGCTGATCTGCTGTCCTGAAAGGGAGTGATAAGGTGATCAGGAAGTGCCCTTTCTGTGGGCACCTTGCCCAGTAATACCAAGCCTCTGGAAGGTGAGAGGGGTTGGCAACCTTTTTTTCTTATGAATGAGCCTTCCCTCCCAAAAGGCAATGAGCCTTGGCTTTTGATCTAATACTAGATTCTCTTTCTTCCCTATTTTTCTTTCTCAAATTCTCCATCTATGTTCCCTGAAGGTCATTTATTTGCTAAGCCTCACCCCTTATAGCTTTTACTTTTTCACTGTTGAGGGAGGAATTGTGTTTTAATGGCTACCTCTTGTGTTTGATCTTCTCCTAAATATACCCATTCCTTATCTCAGTACATTTACTCCCTGGGATGACCTTCCTAACCCCAAGACAACTGACCCACAGGTGAACCAATGGGCATTCCTCTACTCTCTTCATTCTACCAAGGTCTGTGAATTAACCTATGAGTTCCTATCTGAGAGATGAAGATGACTTCCTGATGTTGGCAGGGAAATTTCAAATCAAAATCATAGAAGATGGGAGTGGGTTAACAAAATTATCTCAGGCTAAGTAAGGGACAGACTGGTACATAGCTTGCAGATGAAGATGTACAAATTTTAGTACCCAGTCATGTCCCTGGAAACCCCTGCCACTAAGGCTCTGATGACTCCCCAATCCATATCTCTTACAGAAAATGTCCTCTAGAACTTCAAAGTCCCTCACTTCCAGCTGTCTCCTGGACAGCACCACCTAAATGCTCATTTAAAACCTCCCACTCGGGCCTCCCTAGTGGCGCAGTGGTTGAGAGTCCACCTGCCGATGCAGGGGATACGGGTTCGTGCCCCGGTCCGGGAGGATCCCATATGCCGCGGAGCGGCTGGGCCCGTGAGCCGTGGCCGCTGGGCCTGTGCGTCCAGAGCCTGTGCTCCGCAACGGGAGAGGCTGCAACAGTGAGAGGCCCGCGTACCGCAAAAAATAAAAAAAAAAAAATAAAATAAAACCTCCTACTCAGCATGACCAAGTCTGTTCCTGTGTCTTCTCTCCCACACCTAGAGCTTCCTCATATTTTTATATTAGGTTAGATCAATAAAGGTTATCATTACTTTTGCTAAATTTATTTATTTAAATGTATTATGTTTATTTTTATAAAATATTTATTATTAATAAAGATCTGCCAGGACATGGAAGCAACCTAAGTGTCCATCGACAGATGAATGGATAAAGAAGATGTGGCACATATATACAATGGAATATTACTCAGCCATAAAAAGAAACGAAATTGAGTTATTAGTAGTGAGGTGGATGGACCTAGAGTCTGTCATACAGAGTGAAGTCAGAAAGAGAAAAACAAATACCATATGCTAACACATAGATATGGAATCTAAAAAAAAAAAAAGGTTCTGAAGAACCTAGGGGCAGGACAGGAATAAAGATGCAGATGTAGATAATGGACTTGAGGACATGGGGAAGGGGAAGGGTAAACTGGGACGAAGTGAGAGAGTAGCATTGACATATATACACTACCAAACGTAAAATAGATAGCTAGTGGGAAGCAGCCGCATAGCACAGGGAGGTCAGCTCGGTGCTTTGTGACCATCTAGAGGAGTGGGATAGGGAGGGTGGGAGGGAGGTGCAAGAGGGAGGGGATATGGGGATATATGTATACGTATAGCTGACTCACTTTGTTATACAGCAGAAACTAACACAACAATGTAAAACAATTATACTCCAATAAAGATGTTAAAAAAAATTTTTTTTAAAAAGATCTGCCCACTAAAGTTAGATCAGATATTTAAAGGCCAGCAGACAGAAAAGAAAATAACATGATGGGAAAAGGTTGTATTTTTAAGCATCAACAATCCAAATAGGTGTTTTCTATCCAGGCTCTGTATGGGTCCTGCAGGAATTCACCAGATAAATCTAATTTGTAAGGTAGAAGGTCAAGAAATGCCTACCATCTTTTATGTCACTGATTCCAACTGATATATACCAACACATTAGGAAGGTTATAAACAAGTGTACCACAAAGCCTGCTTCAAAAGGGACTCATCTGAAAAAAAACAACATGCACTCAACTCTGATCTTTTTATGTCAGTGGGTTCCATGGATCCCTCTGACGGCCACCTGTGAATTCTAGAGAGCTTTCAGTGTTCTGCTCTTCTTACAGCTACATCTTTCCCCCACCTCTATGCTCATTTCTCACTAATTCTCTTTCTCAAAGTCCATATCCCCCAGGTTTTTTTTTTTTCAAATACATTCTTTTCTGGGACCTTCTTCTTTACTCTAACGCCTTCAGTTTGGAGTTTCTCACCCAGACTCACTCGTTTCATCCATTACAAATGTATACATCTGTATATTTCTGTGTATTATGTTTATTTGGTGTAGATCATTAACAGGTGATGGTTCAGATGAACCATCAGATGACAAGGGCCATATGGGTGAGACCAGCAGAACAACTGCCCCAATTGCTAATTCACGGAGTCATGATCATGAAAAATGAAAAAATCATTATGGTTTGTGGTAGTTGGTTATACAGCAAAAGATAACTGATACACATCCTCAGAGAAATATTCTAGATATACTCAAGAAAAACTCATGATTCTCTCCTCTGGGCTTTGTTTATTCTTCTAGCATAGTGCGTAGCTCATATAACTATTGGTCTACCTGTATCTGTTTCTCTCACTAGATTAATAGCTTTTGAAAAGCAGAGATCAGGTTTTTACTCATCATCATGTCTCCTGTGCCTACCCTAGTGCGTGGTACAGAGCAATCATGTGGATTTATTGCCCAGGTCATATACTCACCATTTCCTGAAATGCTTTTACCTGCTCTCTGGAACACATGGTCAATCATAAGTAAGATTTTTTTTAATATCCTCAAACTTTTCAGTTAATATTCCCTTTATCTTCTTGTTCGTACCAAATAGGACTGCTTCCCTGTAGCCCTCTTAGGTGGTGCCTATCCTACCTGCCCCATGCCTTATACCCCTCGGGGTTTGAAGGCAGGTAAGCAACCTCTTTGTTTCTCATGGCTTCATTCAGACTGTCTCCAATCCCTCTCTCTTCTCTAAAGAACACTCAGCTTCGACTCCCATGACATCGGGTTAAACCACCTGTACCCCTTGCTGTGAAAGTCACATAGTGATCCCTGTGTCCCAGCCTCTCATTCCATAAAGACTCACAAGCACCCTCTCTAACACTCCCCAGGAGTGATTTCAATATCCGGAGAGCTCAGTCTTCCAAAATCATGACCTCTTATTAGAGTTCCTTGACCTTCATTTTACCTCAGTCACTTATTCCCATAGTCATACCTTCCATCTTGACACCACCAATATATTGCAACCCCTCTACAATCTCAATTTCAAACATCCACTATCTAATCACCATCTCATATATTTCCAGCCCTCTTTCTCTCACCTCCAGTTCCGAAACTCCTTTGTCATTGGAACCTACAAATTTATTGTAATCGTTACTCTTCACTGTTCTTTACCATCTCATGTTCTCCCTTCCCTCCTTAGTCAGTTAAAATTTAATGGTCAGGACTTCCCTGGTGGCACAGTGGTTAAGGGTCCAGGAAGACCCCACATGCCTCGGAGCAACTAAGCCCGTGCGCCACAGCTACTGAGCCTGTGCTCTAGAGCCCGCGAGCCACAACTACTGAGCCTGTGAGTCACAGCTACTGAAGCCTGCACACCTAGAGCCCATGCTTAGCAACAAGAGAAGCCACCTCAATGAGAAGCCCATGCACCACAACGAAGAGTAGCCCCCACTCGCCGCAACTAGAGAAAGCCCACATGCAGCAACAAAGACCCAATGCAGCCCAAAATTAGTTAATTAATTAATTTAAAAAAACACTGTGAGGGGCTTCCCTGGTGGCGCAGTGGTTGAGCGTCTGCCTGCCAATGCAGGGGACACGGGTTCGTGCCCCGGTCTGGGAGGATCCCACATGCCGCGGAGTGTCTAGGCCCATGAGCCATGGCCACTGAGCCTGCGCGTCTGGAGCCTGTGCTCCGCAATGGGAGAGGGCCACAACAGTAAGAGGCCCGTGTCCCACAAAAAAACAAAACAAAAAACCAAAAAATACAGTGAGTTAATGTTTAAAAAAAACTTAATGGTCAATCATTTTAGTTATTCTCTTGCCTCTCTTTTGATTTATCACACTCTCATACTTGCTTTAGCCTTTTAAGAACTTTTAGTGAAGTCTAATTTTCTACCTGATACATGCCCGAAATCAAGGGAGCTAAATGTGGCTGGAGAAAGATTTGCCTCTCTTTAAATTCATAAATATTAATAATAATCAAGAGGGCCTTTAAGCTACCTAGCAGTCAAAACTCTGTTTCCCTAGTTCCATCTTTTTACTCTCCTAAATGACTATTTCATAGCTTCTAATCTCTTCCCAGTCCTTTAACATCTCTATTGTCTTTGCTGCCCATATTACTAAGAAAATTTAAACAATTAGAAGAAAACTTCTACAAGCTCCCACCACCTCTTTATGCTTATGTGTACCTCTGTGCATTTACTATGCCTTCCCTCCTCTTCCTATGAATACACTGTACATGTTTCTAGCTAAAGCTACCCATGTACCTGTGCATCAGATTCAATCCCTTACCTCCTTGTCGAAATCAGTCCTTGAATTTTCCCTCTTTCTCCTGCACCATTTTTTCCTCTTTACTGAATCATTCCCATCATCATACAAACATACTGTGACTTTCATATTAATTAAAAAACCTACATATTCTAATCTCATTTACCCATTTAGATACTACTGCACTTCTTCCTTTTTTTTTTTTTTTTGCGGTACATGGGCCTCTCACTGTTGTGGCCTCTCCCATTGCGGAGCACAGGCTCCGGACGCGCAGGCTCAGTGGCCATGGCTCACAGGCCCAGCCGCTCCGCAGCATGTGGGATCTTCCCGGACCGGGGCACGAACCCGTGTCCCCTGCATCGGCAGGCGGACTCTCAACCACTGCGCCACCTGGGAAGCCCTGCACGTCTTCCTTTTAAGGAAAACTCTTACGAAGGCTAATAATATTCACCTCAACTCACTCTCCTCCCATTCTGACTTGAACCCACTCCAGTAAGGCTTTTTGCTCTCAGTGCTTCATGGAACACGAACTTATCAAGGTCAGCAGTGAAGTCAATGTTGCTAAATTCAGTGGTCGATTTTCAGTCCTTATCTTACTTGACTATCAGTTACATTTGATATAGTAGATCAAATCTACTCTTCCTTGAAATACTTTCTAGAAAATCTGGCTTCCAAGAAACCATATCCTCCTGATATTCCTTGTCTCCAGCTACTCTTTCTCAATTTGTTTTGTTGATTTCTTCTTTTCTCCATGTCCTCTATATACTAGAGTATCCCAAGTTTTAGGACTTGGACTATGTTTTCTACCTACACTCACTCCCTTGGTGAGCTCATTAATTGCATGGCTTTAAATACCATCCATATGCCAATGACTTATGTCCCAGCTCAGACTCTCCCTGAACAATCTAGATCCACAAACCCAAGTGCCTACTTGTTATTTCCGGTTGAATGTATAATAGGTCCCTAAAATTTGACATGTCTAAAAATGAAGTTTTTTCAAAAACAGACATACAGATGGAGCAGGTTAGAAAGCCCAGAAATAAACCCATGCACTTATGGTCAATTAATCCACAACAAAGCAGGCAAGGATATACAATGGAGAAAAGACAGTCTCTTCAATAAGTGGTGCTGGGAAAACTGAACAGCTACATGTAAAAGAATGAAATTAGGACGTTCTCTAACACCATATACAAAAATAAACTCAAAATGGATTAAAGACCTAAATTTAAGACCAGATATTGTAAAACTCCTAGAAGAAAACATAGGCAGAACACTCTCTGACATAAATTGCAGCAATATCTTTTTGGATCCATCTCCTAGAATAATGGAAATAAAAACAAAAATAAACAAATGGTACCTAATTAAACTTAAAAGCTTTTGCACAGCAAAGGAAACCATAAACAAAATGAAAAGACAACCTACTGAATGGAGAAAATATTTGAAAATGATGCAACTGACAAGGGATTAATTTCCAAAATACACAAACAGCTCATACCACTCAATATCAAAAAAACAAACAACCCAATCAAAAAGTGTGCAGAAAATCTGAATAGGCATTTCTCCAAAGAAGACATACATATGGCCATGAGGCACATGAAAAGATGCTCAACATCACTAATTATTAGAAAAATGAAAATCAAAACTACAATGAGGTATCACCTCACACTGGGCAGAATGGCCATCATCAAAAAGTCTACAAATAATAAATGATAGATAGGGTGTGGAGTAAAAGGAACCCTCCTATACTGCTGGTGGGAATGTAAATTGGTGCAGTCACTATGGAGAACAGTACGGAGGTTCCTTAAAAAACTAAAAATAGAGTTACCATATGACCCTGCAATCCTACTCCTGGGCATATATCTAGATAAAACTATAACTCAAAAGCATACATGCACCCCAATATTCATTGCAGCACTATTTGCAATTGTCAAGACATGGAAGCAACCTAAGTGTCCACTGACAGATGAATGGATAAAGAAGATGTGGTATATATATATATATATACACACACACATACACATACATACACAATGGAATATTACTCAGCCATAAAAAAGAATGAAATAATCATTTGCAGCATCATGGATGGACCCAGTGATTATCATACAAAGTGAAGTAAGCCACACAGAGAAAGACAAATATCATATAATATTGCTTACATGTGGAATCTAAAAAAAATGATACAAATGAACTTATTTACAAAACAGAAATAGACCCACAGACATAGAAAACAAACTTATGGTTACTAAAGGGGAAAGGGTGGGGAGAGATAAATTAGGAATTTGAGATTAACATATACACACTACTGTATATAAAATAGATTAACAACAAGGACCTACTGTATAGCACAGGGAACTCAATATTTTGTAATAACCTATAAGGGAAAAGAATATACATATATATGTATAACTGAATCACTTTGCTGTACACCCGAAGCTAACACAACATTGTAAATCAACTGTACTTCAATTAAAAAATAAAAAAATATTTTTTTGATTTCTTATACTTTAGCTAAACAAACAAACAACCCCCCTGCCCCATTCACAGTCTTTGTCATTGAACTTAATGGCAACTCTGTTCTCCTAGTCACTCAAGCCCAAAAGTGTGGAGTCATCATCAATTCCTCTCTTTCTCTCATATTCTACATCAGATCTATCCCCAAATACTATTCTGCCTTTAAGCTTGAACTGGAATCTGACCACTTCACATATCTCCAATGCTGACAGCCTAGTCTGAGTCACCATTTTTACAATAGCCTCCTATCTGGTACTTAACCTCCCAACTCCCCAGAGTATGTAGAAAGCAATAGAGCGATCCTGTTGAAATATAAGTCAGAGCATGTCACCCCATGCTCAAAGTCCTCCGGGGGCCTTATAATGACCAAGAAGCTACACGATCTAGCTCACCATTATCACTCTGACTTCATCTCTATTATCCTTTCTTTTCTTCACTCTATTCTAGTTCCCTCTTCTTAGTTCCTCAAAACACCAGGAACACACCTGCCTTGGAGTTTTAGCACTGGCTTTCGGGAATGTTTGTTCCCTCAATATCCACATAATGCAACCTCTCATCTCCGTCCATCTTTACTCAAGTGTTACCTTCTCAGGAAGTTCTTGCTTGGCTACTAGTTCCAAAATTTTAACACTCCTATCCCTTTTTCATACTTATTTTCTTCATTGGTCTTTATCACTATGGAAATTCTTCAAATTTTCCTTATTTATTTTGTTATCTCCTCTACTAGAATCTAACTTCCATGAGAGCAGAAATTCTGACCTGTTTAATTTACTTCTGAATCCCCAGTGCCCAACAATGCTTAGAAAATGGTAAATACCCAGTAAATATTCGTTGAATGAATGACCAGGCATACTGAAAGAAGAACCAGATGGCACTTTAATAAATAAAAATAGAATAATTGAAATAAACACCTGAAAGCTAGATTAAAGGTAAAATTATTTTTCAGAGAACACCACAATGTCAGTGAAAGAGATATATACCATTGTTCATCTTATGAAACTAGCATAAATTTGGTACTGAAACTAGCATAAATTTGGTACCAAAACCAGCAAGGAGGGTAAATAAGAAAACCAACAGACCAATCTTGCCCATGAAAATAGATACAAAATCCTGAACAACATTTTTTCAAGCAAAATCCAGAAATGGGTGAAAAAATATAATATATACTAGCCAATATTAGGGTATAATTCCATTTATGTAAATTTCAGAATGAGAGAATACTAAGAATGCAAGCATCTTTCATTATCCAAACCTACTTGGTACTTGAGTTCAGACAGTGACAGTCTGAATAATAAGTTGGGATACTTACGGGTACCTCAACTGAGTACATTTATTTCTTAAAGTAACATATAGTATATTGATGCTTTTTTTTTTTTTGGTGTGCTGTTCTATGAATCTTGACCTATGTATAGATTCATGTCACCACCACTAACCCAATCAGAATACAGAACTGTTCTGTCACTCCATAACGCCCCCAACTCCCAATCCCTGGCAACTATTGATCCGTTCTCTATCATTATAGGTTTTTTTTTGGTTTGTTTATTTTTTAGAATGTCCTACAAATTGATTCATATAGTATCTAACCTTCTGAGATGGATTTTTTTCATTCAGACAAATGACTTCGAGATTAATCCAAGTTGGTGCATACATCAATAGTTCTCTCCTTTTTATTGCTGGATATGGATGTACCACAGTCTGTTTATTCATTCACCCACTGAAGGACATTTGGGTTGTTTCCAGTCTTCAGAGATGATGAATAAAGTTACTATGAATATTGACAAGTATTTGTCTGAAGGCAAGTTTTCATTTCTCTTGGATAAGTACCTAGGAATGGGATTGCTGGGTCACATGGTAAGGATATGTTTAACCTTGTAAGAAACTTCCAGAGTAGCTGCATCATTTTACCTTCCCACCAACAGCATATGAGAGTTCCAGTTGCTCCATAACCTCACTGACACTTGGTATTGTCAGGATTTTTATTTTAGCCATTCTATAGGTGTGCAGTAGAAACTTAGTCCTTTTGTTTCCCCCAAATGGGAAAGCAAATAACCAGAGTTTGATAGTTAGGGAATCATCTAAAGTTTTATCTTAATTTATTTGGTTATTGGTTTGGATAGTAAGGAATAACACACCTATGTGAAAAGATTGTGAGGAAAAGCAACAATTTGTTTAATATAAACGTAGATAGTGGTTCCTCTGGTGGAAAAGGAGGTAGATGCCATCCACTACTTTCCCTAGAGGCTCTACGGTACCGAGGATGTGTTCTTTATGAAGCGGCATGGTGGTACATGTGACCTGTTCTATTCTTCTTCAAACTATACCAATGTGTTTGATAGATTTCACAATTAACAATTTTTAAAGAGATATTTGAGCATAGAAAACACACAAAAACCCCAAAGTAATGCAGAAAAACATTTTAAAACCACTTCTTTCAAGAGTTCAAGTACAATGAGTTAAAACACTTTAAAGCATTTTGTAGAATTTGAATATAAGACTTTTTTTTAAAGCTTGTTTAAAACTAAAATAATTTCTTTAATATTTCTGTGCTTGTGTACACCCCATAGGCCAAATGGTTGATGGGCTAGCCAGTTTATTAATGAGTTTGTTTCTTTCCAGAAGCCTCAACCATAGGCTAGTCATGGTTAGACCATTCTTAATGACTGGCAAACAGTAGCTTCTTCCTAGAAACCAGGATCAGAACTTGACTTTATATAAGAAGCACAGTTAACATATCATCTTTGCTATTCACAAACTATTAGACACCTCCCAGGTCACAGTCAAGGCTATGCAACACTCAGCAACACTTTCTTGTTGCCATCAACATCTTGTAAGGAGAACATTTACCTGTGACAACACTGGGGATTTTGGAGAGAAAGCTCTTGACTGTTCTGATAGGCACACCACCTGTCTTGTCATCTTGCATCTTTGTAATGATGTCTTCAATCTGAAAGAGATTAAAGAAGTGTTATTGTATCTCACAAAGTAACAGTAAACAGTACCTTTATAAATAGCCAAAATGTGGGAACATGGATGCCAATAAGAGATATCAGGAAAAGCCTCTGCCTTAGTCAATAAACTTAGTAGCAGGATCTGCTATGAGCCAAGTGCTGGGGATAGGGAGGCCAGGCGGTTATATATAAATAGCATAAAGCATGGTCTGTAAGAACAACCACTTGTCCCCATTTCAGCAAGTAAGGAGAAAGAAATTCTTGATAGGACTGGATCCAACATGCAATTCAATATGTATGTGATGAAATTCCTCCTCTTTCTTAAATTGGGTTTATATATAGGTTGAACCATATGAAATTGCCACATTCAACCTAAAAATGGCAATGTCCTATAGTTTAACCTAACATATTAACATACTGCTGTTAGAAATATAGGCAGGGCTGCCTTTGGGACTAGAGAAGGATTCAGCCAGAGTCACATAGGGGAGAAAATAAAGAGTATAACTCAAGATATGGAAAGTGCTGATCTGGAGACGTTGGAGGACAAGTCTCATGGTTGTGAGTGGTGGCATGAGGGGGGTCACCTCTACCCAGGACTAAGATGGAACAAGAACAGGATCCTCTCCTTTTGGACTAGAGAAGACCACACTATGATGAGAAAGACCATGGTGGGCTACGGCTTGGAGCCGGGTGAAATTGTATTGACGAGACAAGATACTGTGTACATAGACTGAAAACAGAACAGAGAGAGGAGATGGACTACCAAGGATGTAGGTGCCTAAACTGGGAAACCAATCTGTAGCTGAGAATTTACAAGCCAGATGTAATTTCCTGGGCAGAAATCTTCGGAATAGCATACAGAGCAACCTGTAAAAAGGACATAGATCTTTTTGTTTGTTGAGTGGTAGGGAAGGGCAACTGGAAAAGGGAAGAAGATAGTGCTTAGTTTTATCACATATTTTGTTCCCCTAAGCAATAGAATGTATTTGAAACACCAGGATGGATTCTCTGAGTGCTTCCAGAGTAGAGTCACATAATTTTAAGTCTAGAAATTTAAAGCTGGAGTTCCCCTAGTCTAATGTACTAGTATAGCAATTTGTGGGTAAGTGAGTTTCTCAAATCACATGACTAACAACTTATTTGAAAGAAATAGGTAACTTGTTAGAGACAAAGTTAGCATAAGATATAACATAATAATAATGATAATATATAATAGCCAAAATATATTAAGAATTTATTATGTAGGTACAATTCTAAGTACTATAGACATATTATCCTATTTAATTCCCATGATTACTTCATAGCCTAGATTCCACTACTATGCTCCTTTTCAGATAAAGAAGCTGAGATTTAGTGAGGTGTATCAATCAGGGTAGACTAAGTTAAGCTGTGGTAACAAATAACCCTCAAAATCACAATGGTTTAATGTAACCAAGTTTATTTTTCTCTCATGCTACAAGTCTATCAGAGATCACCAGGAGGACTCTGTTCATTGTAGTTACCCTGGGACCGAGGCTGATGGAGTAGCCACCATCTTGAATGTTGTTGCTCACTGTGTTAGAGAGACAAGAGAGAATTCTGGAGACTCTTGCATGAGTTATTGCATGTTATAGCCCAGACGTTACTATAATAACATCACATTTCTTTGGACAGGATGAGTCACCACACAACCACAAAGGAACCAGGGGGTCCAGTCTTCTGGGTGCCAGGAAGAGAGGGAAGGGGACCATCTGTGAGCAGCATCAGTGACACCACAGAGATTAAAGGTCACACAGCTACCCAGTGGTGGATCTGAGCTTGAATCCAGCCATCCCAGAGATCAGGCTTCTAAACCCTGGGGTGTTCTGTCACCCAGTAAGAGTCTCAGAGAAGCAGCCAAGCAGGAAGACCATTCTCCCCTGGATATTTCTTGGTTTCCCAGAGAAGAACTGATAGTGAGAAAGAATCTTAAGCTCCCTGCCCTTAGGCAGTGGTTGAATATATCACACCAGGAAAAAGGGTCATTCTCTGAAGACCTGTGTTCTGTTAGATGACAGGATAAGGAGGATTTTCATCCACATTCTTGTTAATAGTCTCAACTAGAGCCCCACCTTTTGTCCTCTAAACTCACCGCAACGATTCAGAGTAGTTTGAGTATTTATTACTTATTGATAGTCAAGGAGAGTTATTCCTAGAAAAATGATCAGATTTTCAAAGTAATCTATGTTTTTGATCTAGTGTGCTATGTGAAGCCAGAAATATCAGTTACATTGCTGCTTTTTATGAAATGGCCTGAAAATCACTGGGAATTGGAGGAAAGCCAATATTTCAATTCAGTTAGACCCCTGACTTGACATTAGTTGGTAAAAGTTCCAGTCTGTTCTGATGTGGACTGGATTTAAAAACTGACAGAGGACATCTCCATGACTGTTTTTTCCTCTGCTCTGTTTAGTTGCTTTATCACACCATTGAATCTTAAAAGGACCTGTCTACTAAAGAAGACCGGGGCTTCCCTGGTGGCGCAGTGGTTGAGAGTCCGCCTGCCGATGCAGGGGACACGGGTTCATGCCCCGATCCGGGAAGATCCCACATGCCGCGGAGCAGCTGGGCCCGTGAGCCATGGCTGCTGAGCCTGCGCATCCGGAGCCTGCGCTCCGCAACGGGAGAGGCCACAACAGTGAGAGCCCCGCATAACGCAAAAAAAAAAAAAAGAAGAAGACCTATCCTCTTATGTTGGCTCACAACGTACCGAGGTAGATCACTTGTCAGAGGTTACAGCTAGATCCAAAGGACAATCTCCTTAAATGACCAGAAAGGGGATAACGTTCTAGCAATAGTTTACAGCATCAGAGGTGTAGAAAAATGTTTCATTGATCCCCAATTCTTGACTCCTCCCCAGAATTAACAGACACCCAGATCCTTGTTCTGGCCTCATGGTGGGCAGAAAGTCTGCTTCTTGACTTTGGGGCTTAGCCATGTGACTTGCCTGGCTAATGGGATGTTATTGAATGTGGTGTGAGCAGAGGCTTTCAATGTACCTGGATGGTGATGTTTACCCACTTCCCTGGCCCTCCTGCATCAGATAGTTGTTGTTCCAAGGAAGGTGAGAGACATCTAGAGCAGAAGGGACCCAACCCATAGCTAGACAGTCAAAACTCAGCTGACCTGCAGACTCATGAGTGAGAAATGCATGCTTATTTTTGTATGCACTGAGTTTGGAGTGATTTGCTATGCAGAAAAATTGTGGCTATAGCTGACTAGTACACAGGGCTCTGAAAAAAATGCATTTGTCAAAATTGATGAAGCCACAACAAATAATCAATAAACCTTAGAGGTAGGGCATCCTAGAATCCAACCCTTTTAAAGAATGCAGAAATTCCATCTACACCATTCACCATGTGCTTAAAAATTCTTAGGGTTTATTCTACCAACATTATGTCAGGCAAATTTGTGATAGCTGAGTTTGATTCCATAGCATGGTCCACTGTGACATCAGCTAATAATGTCTCTGAACATTTTTTCATGGTTTCCGGAGAAATGCTAAGAGTACAGACCTACCAAAAGATCAAAAGTGGGCTCCCAGAGCTTATATAAATTATAATGACAAACATTTTCAGAACATCTATGTTATGATCAATACTGTCCTGGGTGTTTAAAATCAATTATCTGATACTTTTCTCAGTCTTAAAACTTATTTAACAAGATATTGAAATTAAGGCTCAGAAAGGTTAAGTCATTTATCCAAGGACACACAGCTATTAAGTGGCAAAGCCAGGATTCTTACCCAAGTCTTCCTGTCTCCAATGCCCAAGCTCTGTCTGCTAAATCTAAGATTCATCTTTTATCCTCAACCAGTGCCTGCCAACATGCTTTTTAGACACAAGGCACTTAATACTGTTTACATTGAAGGGAACGTTTAGTTCAGTCCTAAGAGGATAAAGGAGAAAAAAGAGAAATTGATCCAGACAATCAGATTCTCAACCATCTCAAGGTTTATTTTGGCCCAATGACTGTTGATGTCTGGTTGCTCAGCATTTTCTCTCTTTGTCCCAGGGGCTTGGTTGGACTTATCCTCTATTGGCAGATCACAGCTCCTGGGTTGGGAACAGGGAGATGGGAGGTATATACTTTTGTTTTCTTGACTGTTCAGTTCCATCTAACTTCTGGTACCTTTTGTTCCTGAAGAAGAGCAACATCAATTCCCTGAAGTTCTGTGTCATCAGGGAGCATATTGAACCTAAGTTACACTGTGCCAATCAATAAGCAGGTGGCCCTTATCTGACAACCAAGTGATGCAGAGAAACCACGTGGCCAGCTCGGCCAGTTCTGCCTGGATGGCTCACAACAACCAAACGCCCTTCTCTAAGGAGCTCAGAGCTCAGCACTGACAAGCAGGTAAAACATCCTTCCAAACAGCAGGAAAAATGGAAAGCACTATACCATAGAGTGGGTTTTCTTTGAAATGAGGAATATTATGAGGACAGTAGACATAATTCACTGAAAGAGCCATGGGGTATAAGAGAGGAGTGGGGAGAAGCAATCCTCCCTTTACAAACTGAAGCCACAGAAGCACAGTAGGAAGAACACTGGTCTGAGGCCCAAGAGAAATGTCAGCCTCAGCTTCACTGTTTTGCTGTGTTGACCTTGGACAAGCTACTTAACCTCTCCAGACTTCACTTCCCTCATCTCTACAGCGATAGCTCTGGTTGCTAAACTAAGATTTCTAGTTCTAAAACACGAGAGACTTCTCTGACTTGACAAATGCAAAGCTGTGTCTGCAAGGAAGGAATAAGACCAGCCATCAGGCCCCTGGGTTACCATTCTGCCCATCTGCCAGGTGGATCCATGCAGAATGCTTCCCAGTGCTGAGCAGTGCAAGGTGGGGGAAAGGTGCTGGGCAGGAGCAGGGATTTTTTGATGTTTTTAGAAATCATTTCAGACAGATGGCATCAGAAGTCAGACAGAGACATGATCCAAAGAAGCCTTGACACTGCCCTTTCTTGCCCAGCTCCATCTCTGTTTGGATAGATGGCATGCCTAACAGAAATGACTAAGAGCCAATATTAGTTTTGTTTGTGTAAATTAATTATCTGTTAACTAATTTATTTAGCTCCTCCAATCTTTCCTCAGTGGAAGATTAGAAAACGTCAAGAATAGGCAAACTATGTTGCCATTATTAAAAAAAAAAATCCACCACAACTTCAGCAAAGAAGGCAGAGTATGCCTCAGGCATGAAGGTCTTTTTTATTGAAGCATTTCATCTTGACTTAGCAATCAGTTGCCTATTTCTAGCTACTAATGACTGTTACTTCAGCTCCTGCATTATTTAAAAACACCTTCTGTTTTGGTGTCTGCGAATGAGTGAAAATGAATCTTTGGACACATCTTATCAGCTCAGAGGCAGGAATCAGAGCTGGCAAATGATAATCATATTTCTTAATCCAAAATGGGCATGTGTCACTGAGTATGGTCTGTCCCATATGTGTTCCATAAGATCAGGCCATTTCTCACTTTTAATTTTTAAAACACCGCACACTGTTATTCTCAACATTTAACTGTCCTCAGCTTCTCTTACTGGTTTAGTGGACATTTAAATGAGCATCTACAAAGTGCCAGGCACTGATTTAGGTTCTATGGTTACAAAAAGTAGGTAAAAGAGAGAATCTGTTCCTCTTCACCATGGACTAATAAATTTCAGAAAGACTCCGGGATGTAGGCTGTGTTGGAGACAGCAGAGCCAAGTATGAGTTCCAAAGAAGCTAGAAACACTAAGGAATACCACTTTCAGAGACCCTCAGAGGGGGAACCATCAAGACTTCCACCCTTTTCCTCTATCCCATTCAAAAGACTGATTTCAATGTCAGGAGCAGACTTTTGAGATTCCTTGTGCTAGCTATGACAATGATTGCAATGTCTGCTAATATGTATTCAGTTAAACTTACTTTTGAATCACTGTATCAGCCTAGAATGCTTTTGATGGAAAGTTTTAAAAAATCCAAACTCAGAGCAGTATGGAGGTTCCTTAAAAAACTAAAAATAGAGCTACCATATGATCTTGCAATCTTACCCCTGGGCATATATCTGGATAAAACTAATTTAAAAAGATACATGGTGCAGAAGGGGAGAGGCAGCACGTGAAAAGGAGGGCCTCTGGAGTGTGGAGTTCTGGAGTTGGCAGGTAAACTTATAAAGTAATATAAAAATATTGTCATATGAGATAGCCTCATCCACCAGAGGGCAGACAGCAGAAGCAAGAAGAACTACAATCCTACAGCCTGTGGAACAAAAACCACATTCACAGAAATATAGACAAGATGAAAAGGCAGAAGGCTATGTACCAGATGAAGGAACAAGATAAAACCCCAGAAAAACAACTAAATGAAGTGGAGATAGGCAACCTTCCAGAAAAAGAATTCAGAATAATGACAGTGAAGATGATCCAGGACCTCAGAAAAAGAATGGTGGCAAAGATCGAGAAGATGCAAGAAATGTTTAATAAAGACCTAGAAGAATTAAAGAACAAACAAACAGAGATGAACAATACAATAACTGAAATGAAAACTACACTAGAAGGAATCAATAGCAGAATAACTGAGGCAGAAAAACGGATAAGTGACCTGGAAGACAGAATGGTGGAATTCACTGCCATGGAACAGAATAAAGAAAAAAGAATGTAAAGAAATGAAGACAGCCTAAGAGACCTCTGGGACAACATTAAATGCAACAACATTCACATTATAGGGGTCCCAGAAGGAGAAGACAGAGAGAAAGGGCCCGAGAAAATATTTCAACAGATTAGAGTCGAAAACTTCCCTAACATGGGAAAGGAAATAGCCACTCAAGTCCAGGAAGCGCAGAGAGTCCCATAAAGGATAAACACAAGGAGAAACATGCTGAGACACATAGTAATCAAACTGACAAAAATTAAAGACAAAGAAAAATTATTGAAAGCAACAAGGGAAAAATGACAAATAACATACAAGGGAACTCCCATAAGGTTAACAGCTGATTTCTCAGCAGAAACTACAAGCCAGAAGGGAGTGGCATGATATATTTAAAGTGATGAAAGGGAAGAACCTACAACCAAGATTACTCTACCTGGCAAGGATCTCATTCAGATTCAACAGAGAAATCAAAAGCTTTACAGACAAGCAAAAGCTAAGAGAATTCAGCACCACCAAACCAGCTCTACAACAAATGCTAAAGGAACTTCTCTAAGTGGGAAACACAAGAGAGGAAAAGGACCTACAAAAACAAACCCATAACAATTAAGAAAATGGTCATAGAAACATACATATCGATAATTATCTTAAAGGTGAATGTATTAAATGCTCCAACCAAAAGACAGGGTTGCTGAATGGATACAAAAACAAGACCCATATATATGCTGTCTACAAGAGACCCACTTCAGACCTAGGGACACATACAGACTGAAAGTGAGGGGATGGAAAAAGATATTCCATTCAAATGGAAATCAAAAGAAAGCTGGAGTAGCAATACTCGTATCAGAGAAGATAGACTTTAAAATAAAGAATGTTACAAGAGACAAGGAAGGACACTACATAATGATCAAGGGATCAATCCAAGAAGAAGACATAACAATTATAAATATATATGGACCCAACATAGCAGAACCTCAATACATAAGGCAACTGCTAACAGCTATAAAAGAGGAAATCGACAGTAACACAATAATAGTGGGGAACTTTAACACCTCACTTACACCAGTGGACAGATCATCCAAACAGAAAATTAATAAAGAAACACAAGTTTTAAATGACACAATAGACCAGATAGATTTAATCGATATTTAGAGGACATTCCATCCAAAAACAGCAGATTACACTTTCTTCTCAAGTGTACATGGAACATTCTCCAGGATAGATCACATCTTGGGTCACAGATCAAGCCTCAGTAAATTTAAGAAAACTGAAATCATATCAAGTATCTTTTCTGATCACAACGCTATGAGATTAGAAATCAATTACAGGGAAAAAATGTAAAAAACACAAACACATGGGGGCTAAACAATACGTTACTAAATAACCAAGAGATCACTGAAGAAATCAAAGAGGAAATTCAAAAGTACCTAGAGACAAATGACAATGAAAACACGACAACCCAAAACCTATGGGATGCAGCAAAAGCAGTTCTAAGAGGGAAGTTTATAGCAACACAAGCCTACCTCAAGAAACAAGACATATCTCAAATAAACAATCTAACCTTACACCTAAATGAACTAGAGAAAGGAGAACAAACAACTTTGGGTTCAAAGTTAGTAGAAGGAAAGAAATTGTAAAGATCAGAGCAGAAATAAATGAAATAGAAACAAAGAAAACAATAGCAAAGATCAAGAGAACTAAAAGCTGGTTCTTTGAGAAGATAAATAACATTGATAAACCATTAGCCAGACTCATCAAGAAAAAGAGGGAGAGATCTCAAATCAATAAAATTAGAAATGAAAAAGGAGAAGTTACAACAGACACTGCAGAAATACAAAGCATCCTAAGAGACTACTACAAGCAACTCTATGCCAATAAAATGGACAACCTGGAAGAAATGGACAAATTCTTGGAAAGGTATAACCTTCTAAGACTGAACCAGGAAGAAATAGAAAATATGAACAGACCAATCACAAGTAATGAAATTGAAACTGTGATTAAAAATCTTCCAACAAACAAAAGTCCAGGACCAGATGGCTTCACAGGTGAATTCTATTAAACATTTAGAGAAGAGCTAACACCCATCCTTCTCAAAGTCTTCCAAAAAATTGCAGAGGAAGGAACACTCGCAACTCATTCTATGAGGCCACCATCACCCAGATACCAAAACCAGACAAAGATACTACAAAAAAAGAAAATTACAGACCAATATCACTGATGAATATAGATACAAAAATCCTCAACAAAATATGAGCAAACAGAATCCAACAACACATTAAGAGGATCATACACCATGATCAAGTGGGATTTATCTCAGGGATGCAAGGATTCTTCAATATATGCAAATCAATCAATGTGATACACCATAATAACAAATTGAAGAATAAAATCCATATGATCATCTCAATAGATGCAGAAAAAGCTTTTGACAAAATTCAACACCCATTTATGATAAAAACTCTCCAGAAAGTGGACATAGAGGGAATCTACCTCAACATAATAAATGCCATATACAACAAACCCACAGCAAACATCATTCTCAATGGTGAAAAACTGAAAGCATCTCCTCTAAGATAAGGAACAAGACAAGGATGTCCACTCTCACCACTATTATTCAACATAGTTTTGGAAGTCCTAGCCATGGCAATCAGAGAAGAAAAAGAAATAAAAGGAATACAAATTGGAAAAGAAGAAGTAAAACCGTCACTGTTTGCAGAAGACATGATACTATACATAGAGAATCCTAAAGATGCCACCTGAAAACTACTAGGGCTAATCAATGAATTTGGTAAAGTTGCAGGATACAAAATTAATGCACAGAAATCTCTTGCATTCCCATACACTAATGAGAAAAATCTGAACGAGAAATTAAGGAAACACTCCCATTTACCACTGCAACAAAAATAATAAAATACATAGGAATAAACCTACCTAAGGAGACAAAAGACCTGTATATAGAAAACTATAAGACACTGATGAAAGAAATCAAAGATGATACCAACAGATGGAGAGATATACCATGTTCTTGGATTGGAAGAATCAATATTGTGAAAATGACTATACTACCCAAAGCAATCTACAGATTCAAGGCAATCCCTATCAAATTACCAATGGCAATTTTTACAGAACTAGAACAAAAAATCTTAAAATTTGTATGGAGACACAAGAGTCCCTGAACAGCCAAAGCAGTCTTGAGGGAAAAAAACGGAGCTGGAGGAATCAGGTGCCCTGACTTCAGACTATACTACAAAGCTACAGTAATCAAGACAATATGGTACTGGCACAAAAACAGAAATATAGATCAATGGAACAGGATAGAAAGCTCAGAGATAAACCCACGCACCTATGGTCAACTAATCTATGACAAAGTAGGCAAGGATATACAATGGAGAAAAGACAGTCTCTTCATAAGAGGTGCTGGGAAAACTGGACAGCTACATGTAAAAGAATGAAATTAGAACACTCCCTAACACCATACACAAAAATAAACTCAAAATGGATTAGAGACCTAAATGTAAGACCGGACACTATAAAACTCTTAGAGGAAAACATAGGAAGAACACTCTTTGACATAAATCACAGCAAGGTCTTTTTTGACCCACCTCCTAGAGTAATGGAAATAAAAACAAATGGGACCTAATGAAACTTAAAAGCTTTTGCAAAGCAAAGGAAACTATAAACAAGCTGAAAAGACAACCCTCAGAATGGGAGAAAATATTTGCAAACGAATCGATGAACAAAGGATTAATGTCCAAAATATACAAACAGCTCATGCAGCTCAATATTAAAAAAAACAAACAACCCAATCAAAAAATGGGTAGAAGACCTAAATAGACATTTCTCCAAAGAAGACATACAGATGGCCAAGAAGCACATGAAAAGCTGCTCAACATCAGTAATTATTAGAGAAATACAAATCAAATCTACAATGAGGTATCACCTCATACCAGTTAGAATGGGCATCATCAGAAAATCTACAAACCACAAATGCTGGAGAGGGTGTGGAGAAAAGGGAACCCTCTTGCACTGTTGATAGGAATGTAAATTGATACAGCCACTATGGAGAACAGTATGGAGGTTCCTTACAAAACTAAAAATAGAATTACCATATTACTCAGCAATCCCACTACTGGGCATATACCCAGAGGAAACCATAATTCAAAAAAACACATTCACCCCAATGTTCATCGCAGCACTATTTACAATAGCCAGGTCATGGAAGCAACCTAAATGCCCATCAACAGATGAATGGATAAAGAAGATGTGGTACATATATACAAAGGAATATTACTCAGCCATAAAAAGGAATGAAATTGGGTCATTTGTAGAGACATGGATGGATCTAGAGACTGTCATACAGAGTGAAGCAAGTCAGAAAGAGAAAAATAAATTTCGTATATTAACGCATTTTTGTGGAACCTAGAAAAATGGTACAGATGAACCAGTTTGCAGGGAAGAAATAGAGACACAGATGTAGAGAACAAACGTTGGACACCAAGGGGGGAAAGCGGCAGGGGGGTGGTGGTGTGATAAATTGGGAGATTGGGATTGACATATATACACTAATATGTATAAAATGGATAACTAATAAGAACCTGCTGTATAAAAAAACAAATTAAAAAAAGATACATATATCCCTATGTTCATAGCAGCACTATTTACAATAGCCAAGACAAAGAAGCAACCTAAATGTCCACTGACAGATGAACGGATAAAGAAGATGTCATAACATATATACAATAGAATATTATTCAGCCATAAAAAAAGAATGAAATAATGCCATTTGCAGCAACATGGGTGGACCTAGAGATTATCATACTAAGTAAGTCAGACAGAGAAAGACAAATATCATATGATATCACCTATATGTGGAATCTAAAATATGATACAAATGATCTTACATGCAAAACAGAAACAGACTCACCAACATAGAAAACAAACATGGTTACAAAAGGGAAAAGGGGAGGAAGGATAAGTTAGGAGTTTGGAAATAACATACACTCACTACTACATGTAAAACAGATAAACAACAATGTCTTACTGTGTAGCACAGGGAACTATATTCCATATCTTGTAATAATCTATAATGGAAAAGAATCTGAAAAACAATATATACATATATAGTTATATATATATAATTGAATCACTTTGCTGTACACCAGAAACTTATACAACATTGTAAACCAACTATACCTCAATAAAAAATTTTTAAAAATCCAAAGTTCAAACGTGAGGGATTATTTTCCCCCCATAACAAGTAATATCCATGTGGGTGGCTGTTGGCATTACCGCAGTTACTCAATTCTATATGAATCACCATCTTGGCTTTTCCTTCACAGTTTCCAGATAGCTATCACAGCTCTAGACATCACTTCTATGTTAAAGAAGAAGAAAGGTGGGAAGAAGCAGGAAGCGTTGGTACAGCTGTACTTGTTCCTTTTATCTGGAAAAGTATATTCCTTCCCAGAAGATCCCAACAGATCTCTGTTCTAGTCTCATTGGCCAGAACAGGGTTACATGGCTACATGTGGTGGCAAAGGAAGCTGGGAAGAGGGTAATTAGCTTTTCCAGCCTCTACACCACATGGAAGTATGGGAATAGGAGAATGGAAATGGGGTTGGGTTAACCAAGTAACACTCTCTGCCACAAAGACACTGTATTAAAGAACATTCATGAAGGATGGTTAGGCAGATCTTGATTCTTCTCCGATCTGTTCTCTACATGCAGCCTGTTGATGCTCTTAAAGGAAAAATTTGATCCTTTAACTTAAAATCTGTCTATGGTTTCTCGGTGCTTCTGTTGTAAGCTCTTATAGAACCCTCTATCTTTTCTATCAATTATCACTTTAATTCGTACTTGTATTTCTCTTTAGAATAAATGTTTTTGCTCACCATTTAATCCTAATTGTGGGTGCTCAGTAAATATTTATTGAATTAATAATCGAATGTATGCATCAGTAAATGAATGAGTGCATCAGTAAATGAATGAATGAATGAATGACATGAGTACTATATTCTTAAAGAACTTTATCTTGGAATCCAGCATTGAATGGGATACTTAATATATCAGGGATTTAGGGGTAGTGATATCTGCCATTTAAAGTAAATTTGGTATTTACATTTTTAAGATCATTCTGCTTTGGAAATGCATTAAATAAACATAAATCTCAAGATTCCATGAACCTTAGCAACAGTGTTCAAGGAATTGCTAAATAGGCACCTAAGTACCAGTCGAGCTAGGAGCCAGTTCCCCAATGGACTGAGCCTGACATCACCCAGGGGCAGTGCCAGGCTAGAAGGATGAAGCAGCGTTATTTGCTTTGTCTCCTGGAAGCTTATTTTTATGTTTTTTTTAAATAATTTTTTTAAGCTTATTTATTTATTTTTGGTTGCGTTGGGTCTTCGTTGCTGCATGCGGGCTTTCTCTAGTTACGGCGAGCGGGGTCTACTCTTCGTTGCAGTGTGCGGGCTTCTCACTGCGGTGGCTTCTCTTGTTGTGGAGCATGGGCTCTAGGTGTGCGGGCTTCAGTAGTTGTAGCACGTGGGCTCAGTAGCTGTGGCTCACGGGCTCTAGAGTGCAGGCTCAGTAGTTGTGGCACACAGGCTTAGCTGTTCCGTGGCATGTGGGATCTTCCTGGACCTGGGCTCGAACCCATGTCTCCTGAATTGGCAGGCGGATTCTTAACCACTGTGCCACCAGGGAAGTCCCATTTTCATGGTTTTACTATTACCATATGTAGTGCTTCATAAATTACTTTTATGGAAAACATTGTTCCCCATTTAACTGAAGAGAAAAGCAGGCAAGAATGATGTTCTATGTCAGTGGACAAGTGGCTTGTTGATGATACTTTAGGGGAAATGACTTTCCCCTGAGCTTGGCTGCAACAGTCATGCCTTAGAAGGCATTGTCTCTCCTGTAGAAGAATCTGTTTGTTTGCAAATATGTGGAGCAGGTCCTTTGGGCAAGCCAAACAAGGAATCTCTGACTGCAGAAGATCAGATACAAGGCAAATGAAGAAAATGAATACCGACCAATGAAACATTCTAGCAATGTCAGAGGACCTAAAATCTCATTATTATTTTCTCAAATTACTCTAATTGAGTTTGCTATCTGCTTCTTATTGGGAACAGATAAACACAGTGATACTTAGGAAAGGTAAACTGTCCAAGGCCAAATGAGACTTGAATAATGAGATTATTGGTAAGAAACCCAGGCAGTCTTGCTCCAGAGCCGGCTCCCGGAGTCACTACACCAGTGCCACGGTAGCTCCCAGGGAGGCCTCGGTTCACCTAAGACTTTAGCTGAGAGGAAGGAGATGCAGAAGATGGGGCCACATCTTGTGTTTAAAAGTTTAATACACAGCGGCTTCCCTGGTGACACAGTGGTTGAGAGTCCGCTGGCCAATGCAGAGGACATGGGTTCATGCCTCGGTCCGGGAGGATCCCACATGCCACGGAGCAGCGGGGCCCGTGAGCCATGGCCGCTGAGCCTGTGCATCCGGAGCCTGTGCTCCGCAATGGGAGAGGCCACAACAGTGAGAGGCCCGTGTACTGCAAAAAAAAAAAAAAAAAAAAAAAAAAAAAAAAAAAGTTTAATACACAGTGTGGAAGGCAGAAAAATGCCCGTTCGCCTCTACCGCCCCCCAAAAAAGATGTCCACATCTTTTTTGGAACCTGTGAATATATTGCCTTACATGGCAAAAGAGACATTGCAAATGTAATGGATTTAGGGCTTTGAGATGGAGTGGTTATCCCGCATTATCCAGCTGGGCTTAGTCTAATCACATGAGTCCTTGAAAGACAAGGACTTTTTCCAGGTACTGTCAGTGAGAGAGAGATGTGACCACAGAAAAAGGATCAGAGAAATGGGACTTTGCTGGCTTTGAAGATGGAGGGAGGGGCCACAATCCAAGGGATGTGGGAGGCTTCTAGAAGCCAGAAAAGGGAAGGAAACAGATTGTCCCCTAGAGCCTTCAAAAAGGTATGTAGTCCTGCCAACACCTTGATTTTAGCACAGAAAGGCCCATTTCAGACTTCTGAGCCCCAGACCTGCAAAACAGCAAATTTATGTTGGGTTAAACCATTAAAATTGTGGTAATTTTTTACAGTAGTAACAGTGACCCCTACTCAAGACTAAATGCTTGGAAAAAACAGGATTCTGTCTTGTTTGCAAAACTGATTACTATTTTCTCCTCCTGGGGAGGAAGGAAGTAGATTTTCCCAGACTCCACTGCTCTCGGCTTTTTCTGAACAGTTTAACAGCCAAACCAATGGTCAGCCATGAATGGTGCCCTTCTGCTTGGGGAAGGTGTCAGGGATGATGACAGGGAAGATGTCTGTCTATATCCCAAAGTAATTGCTTCCATGACATTTTAAATGCTTCAGTTTTTGGTCTGCTGGGAACAATTAGATGGGTGGTTCAGAAGTTGTTTCCAGGAGCTTCTCAAATGGGTCACAGCCCACTAATTAACAACACCACCACATTCCACACATGCAAAAACAAACATCCTTTTTTATTTCACATCCCAGATTTTCCCTTGCCACATTCCTCAATCTACCCTACCAAGGAGAATTGGACAAGGAATATCATGCAGCAACACAACCCAAATAATTAGGCCGGCACCATAAAATGCTCCAAATTTGAACATGAAGCCTTTCATATATTTAAGTTCCTACAGAAATAATCTAGTTTAACAGGTACATCACCTTTCCCTTAATGCTGGAGAGAGGTCAATATCTTTGTTTCCAAAGAAAACTGGTCCCTTCAGTGTCCTAGAATCTTACGACATATTTTTCCTCCTGGAGGGGAGCAAGAAACATAAGACCTTGTCCTCAGGGACACCCTGGACTCTGGAATCACTCATCCTTTCTGACTCTTCCTCAACACCTTCCCTTACTCCAAGCTGAACAACTGAACTGACGACTGGAGCAAATTTGGGGGCTTGGAATCATGTATGTAAATCATCTCCTCAAACACCTGCTGTGGCTCCCTACTGTGACAAAATAAATGCCAAGGTTCCTATGATGAAATTCAAGGTCCTCTATGATTTGACATCAAACTACCTTTCCAGCTTCAGTTCCCCAAACCCTTTTGGTTCCTGGACACACTTATCTGCAAACACTTCTCTGCATTCTATCCTTGCTCATGCAATGATTCGTCCACCATTGTAAACCCACCCGAATCCTCATCACGCTCCCAGGCCCTGCTCAAAGCTCCTCCTCTAGGAAATGTCACTTGATCTTTCCAGCACATGTGTACATATGCATTATGTATATATTTTTATTGAAAAATATTTTTATTGCAGTATGTTTTACTTACATTGTTGTGTTAATTTCTGCTGTACAGCAAAGTGATTCAGTTATACATATATACATTCTTTTTAAAAATATTCTTTTCCATTATGGTTTATCATAGGATATTGAATATAGTTCCCTGTGCTATACAGTTGGACTTTGTTGTTTATCCATTCTACATGCAATAGCTTATATAGAACCTATCTACGAAACAGAAACAGACTCACGGACATAGAGAACAGACTTGTGGTTGCCAAGAGGGAGGAGGTTGGGGAGGGATGGGGCAGGAGGTTGGGGGTTAGCAGATGTGAGCTATGATATATAGAATGGATAAACAGAATGAATGTCTATATTTTTTATTCCTTTTTTCCATTCAAAGGATGTGAGGCAAGATCCAGAATATGGTGTTTCTCCCTCTGCTCCAATGGTAAGTGCTATATGCCTCCACTTAGGACTTATTTTCTGTTACTGAAGTTCTGCTTCTTTCCCTCTAGAATGGAACTTTCTGTAGAGAAGAGACAGTTCTCATCTTTGAAGATGATCCCTGGTCTTCCGTACCTGGGCTCCATTGAATGGAAATAGAAAACAGAGAGGATAACAGTCATCCCTTAAAACAGGGAATACTCATCCCTTAATCTCAGGGAAATGACAGAACTAGCCCTTCACAGTCTCCCAGGGTTTCAAAGAGAAGAGCATTTCCAGATGGAACAAGAAGGGCTAGAGTGAAATTTGCTCAGCAATTGGAAACACCAGAATGCCTAGAGAAGCTTTAGAGAAGTAAAAAGAAAAAGTAGGTCTGCACCTGAGCCCAGGTCATCCCCAGGCTCCCCTCTCACTCTGTCCACACCTCTTCCGACAGGGGTGCCCACGGACTGCCCAGCTGCCTGCCCCCCAGGGCCCCTGTCTGCTTTGCTCAGAACCACTGCTGTCCACGCTCAGAAGAGCCTGGGGTGGCACCACTTCCTGGTGCTAAACATCTCACTGTGGTTGGTGATGACACCACTACCCTTCCCTCCGAAGGGGAGGGCGATCCTGCTGGCCACCCCTCAGTCCAGCTGACTCTGATTCTGTGCCTGTGGTTTCATCTGGCCCCTCCCCACCTGTCCTGAGGGGACCCATTCTTTTCACCGTTTCCTCAGACGGCAGCCCCACCACTGCTGATCTGGTTACTTTTCTTCCTGGGGCATTGTCTTCTTTGGTGATATCATTCTTCATGTTTGATGTCCCCAACTGCTCCAGTGAGCACAGGAGAGTCACCCCTGAGACAAACCAGTGTGTGGACACCCCCCCCCAATGCTATACAGGCAAAACCAGGTAAGAGTCCTAAAGGGGAAACAGGAGGTGAATCATTACTTATGCCAAATATATTTGAGCACTCACTAGGTGCTAGGTGCTGGGAAACCAGATAGGAGGGTCCCTTTCTTCCACGCTCACCTTGAGGATTTTAAGCGAGCCTAAGGAAAAAGGGGAACAGTCTCCAAGGGAGTCATGCTGAAGGAGGTGCATTTACACTGCTCACTTCATGTAATTCCTCCATTCCTGAGGGCGCCCCAAGCACTGACCTCAGCAACCTGGGGTCCTGCCGGACACTGCTGGGTGGGGCCCATGACAACCCTGGCTTGTGCTGCCAGAGGGACAGCAACAAAGATTCTGTTTTGGGTTTTGAGTCTCATGGTTCTCCTGCGGATAAATACTGTTGCTCGGAACACCCCAACCTGTGGGCTGTTTTCTGGAACACTCCCCTGAGTGATGCCAGAGTACCCCTCCTGGTCTGTAACTGATGCCGAGAGGCTGCCATCTCCCCTGTAGACTTTGGATCCTTCCCCTCGTTGCATTCCTGCACCATAAAATGTCCCTGCACCTTCTCTTACACAGAAAGAAGCACGAGGTCCCCTGGTTTTTCTGAATTGGCTGGACTCTCCCTTTCAATCCAGCCACCAAAGGATTAAACTGAATGGGCTAAGGCACAATGGGTAATTTTATTCTCTTCTTTAGGCTTTATAATATTTCCCCAACTTTCTTTAATATCCATGAACTACTTTTATTAATTTTAAGGAATAACAGTTTATTTCTAAAATTTAAATGAAGATGTAGGCAAAAGCTCCTAGCACAGTGCCTGGCACACAATTAATTTCCCTGCCTTCAAAATAGATTTAATTTCTTCTTCCATCTGAAGCAAATGAGTAACCACAGAAGATTCTGCTGCTCCCTTTGGATGCACGTGATTGGCCCTTTGTTGTTCAGTTCCCTGCAGAAGCCTCAGCGGTCAACAGCTGGGGAAGAAGAGCCACGCATTCCAAACGGGTGTCTCTGAAGTCATTTCCTACTTCATGGGCCCACTTTGTGTAGGTTTCTAACTACATGGAAAAGGATCATCCCGTGAACCAACTCTGCATCAACCCTGGGCTCCCCAAGCAGCCTTATTTTGACCACCTTCCCTCCCAAGTCCCAATACACGCAGGAACTGCAGCAGGACCTTCCTAGCCACAGGTAGCACCTTGCCAAGGAGAGGTCTACATCTGTCTGGAGGAAGGACACGTTTTGAAGGCCCAGGAAAAGGTGTTTTTTATTTCAATGTCCTTTGCCTCCTGCTCCTGAAATCACGGACTCAAAGATAAACTTATTTTTCATTCCTAAGAAAATGAGACGTAATACAGTATTTATCTGTCTGACTTAATTCTGATTTTAATCTAAGAAGGAGCCCGAGCAACTCTGGGAAGCACGTGATACACTACTGGCACACACTGAAAATCTGTGGGACAAACACCCATATCTGAAAATTAACCCTTCAAGTCCCTGGGGAGGGCAGTGGGGTCACTTGCCAAGGACTTCTGTTAACCACACGGATTAAGTGGCTTTTGTAGCCACTTTTTTTTTTTGCAGCCTCCCTGCAGCTCTTCTGCAACAGGAGGGCAAGTGAGAGTCAGGCGGAACCTGCAGTCCTGTCAGGCAGGACACAGAAGCACCCACTGGGTGCCCGGCTCCCAGCTACAGGGGAGACAGGGTGGTTGGGGAGGGGCCCTGAGACTTGCCAGTCATTCAGCTGACCATGCCCCCTAGCTTTTCACGTTTAAATGGAGACACTGCTCTATGCAGAGCACCTGGCCCCTCCTGTCTAAATGAAAAGGACTGTTTCCCTCCTCTACGTGTGGGTGGAGGATTTGCAGAGAACCAGTAGGTGCAGAGGAGGGATGCAAATGTGAGAAACTGCTGGATTTGAAACACGGACCACAGCAATTTGGAAGGGAGAAGGTTTTCTCCCCCACCTAAGGAGAAAAGCTGTCAAAGGGCCTGAAATACCTGGAAGGGGTGTGGAATAGGTAAATGGCTGGTGGGAACTGGGCCATTTCCAGAGCGGGATCACATCAGAAAGGCCACGTCTCAGGTGTGACTTCCACTGCTCTACCAGTTTTGCAGGAGCTCCGTGCTGCCTTTCTTTCTTTTTCTTTCTTTTTTTTTTTTTTTGTGGTACGTGGGCCTCTCACTGTTGTGGCCTCTCCCACCGCGGAGCACCGGCTCTGGACGCACAGGCTCAGCGGTCATGGCTCACGGGCCCAGCTGCTCTGCGGCACGTGGGATCTTCCCGGACCGGGGCACGAACCCGTGTCCCCTGCATCGGCAGGCAGACTCTCAACCACTGCGCCGCCAGGGAAGCCCTGATATTCTTATTATACCGTGTCGTGGATCCTCTTGTTATGGGCTGAGCTGTGTCCTCCTCAAAGTCCTACATTCAAGTCCTAACCTCTAGTGCCTCAGAGAGTGGCCTGATTTGGAGACAGAGTCTTCACAGAGGCAATCATGTTATAATGAGGTCATTAGGGTGGGTCCTAATCCAAACGACTGTCCTTATAAGAAGAGGATATTTGGACACAGAGATATGTAAAAGGAAGATGATGTGGAGACACAGGGGAGAAGACAGTCATCTGCAAGCTGAGGAGAGCAGCCTGGGACACATCCTTCCCTCAAGGCTCATGGCAGGAACCAACCCTGTGGACACCTTGATCCCCAACTTCTAGACAGCAGAACTTTGAGACAATAAAGTTATGTTGTTTAAGCCACTTAGTCTGTAATACTTTCTTATGGCAGCCCTAGCAAACTTACGCTCCTCAAATGACTTTACAGGTCATAGGAACTAATTTCTCCAATTCTTTCTGTTCAACATGCAATGAAAACAATTTCCTCTCATGCTCCCTTCCTCTCCCCTCTCTCTTCCCCTCCACTGCTCTCTCCCTAGACAGACAGACAGACAGACAGACACACACACACATTCTCTCCCAAGAGAGCATGACTATTTCCAGATCAGACAGTGTTCCATGTGCCAAACTGCCTTATTTGACATCTTGCATATTGTCTGATTCCCAGGAAGCCACATAGCATATTCCTTCAAAGCTCTGCCTTTCTAAAAAGCCAAGACCATGTCTAACGTTAGGGCTGAGAATAAACACCAGATTTAGAGACGAGATTCAGAACCAGGGGTGCAGGAAGACACCATTTTCCAGAATCAGCAGTGAGGAGTATTCCGACCAGAGCTGGGTTTTGTTTGTTCTAAAACTATCTGTAATAAGGAATAAATATAAACTCCTACACCTAGGGCACAGATATGTAGATAGAATACCACACAACTTGAGAGATAAATTAGCAGCCCAAATATTAGATAGTTTTCATTTGAGTCAACTAAAAACTTACAAGGTAAGATGACAGCAAACACAAAACATGAAAAAGTTAATTTGATCGTAGGATGCATTAACAGAAACATAGTGACCTGAGTGAGGGAGGTGACAGGGCCCTCATCTGTACTGATGAGGACACACTTAGGAATACCAAGTTCCCATCAGGCACCAGATCTAAGAGAACATCCACAAACTGTAGTGAGGGTAAAAGCAAGTGACTAGATCCTGTGAAAGCATTACACAACAGGGGGAGAGGTTGGCAGGGCAGTGCTTAGCCCCTGTGAAAGCATTACACGACAGGGGGAAAGGTTGGCAGGGCAATGCTTAGCCCCTCTATCAACTTAAAAAACCCCACAGTCCAAGTAAAAAGTGTGTTTGCAAATAACAATGTTGGCGAGTGTATGGAGAAAAGGGAACCCCCCTACACTGTTGGTGGGAATGTGAATTGGCACAGCCACTGTGGAAAACAGTATGGAGGGTTCTCAAAAAACTAAAAATAGAAATACCACATGACCCAGCAATTCCACTCCTAGGTACATATCCGATAAATACAAACACACTAATTCAAAAAGATACATGCACCCCAATGTTCATAGCAGCATTATTTACAATTGCCAAGGTATGGAAGCAACCTAAGTGTCCATCAGCAGATGAATGAATAAAGGAGATGTATATTGTGTATATATACACAATAGAATATTTCTCAGTCATAAAAAAGAATGAAATTTTGCCATCTGCAGCAACATGGATGGACTTGGAGGGCATTATGCTAAGTGAAATAAGTCAAACAGAGAAAGACAAATACTATATGATATCACTTATATGTGGAATCTAAAAAATACAACAAACTAGTGAATATAACAAAAAAGAAACAGACTCACAGATATAGAGAACAAACTAGTGGTTACCAGTTGGAAGAGGGAAGGGGGGAGGGGCAACATAGGGGTAGGGGATTAAGAGGTACAAACTATTAGGTATAAAATAAGCTATAACAATATATTATACAACACAGAGGATATAGCTAATATTTTATAATAACTATAAATTAAGTATAAACTTTAAAAATTGTGAATCACTACACTGTAACCTGTAACTTACATAATATTGAACATCAACAATACTTCAGAGAGGGAGACCTTCAATATCTCCTTTCTTACGGCAGTCCTAGCAAACTTACACTCCTCAAATGACTTTACAGGTCATAGGAATGAATTTTTCCAACTCTTTCCATTCAACATGCAATGAAAACAATTTCCTCTTCCCTCTCTGAGAGGGAGACCTTCAAGGGAGTAAGATGTGGAGATCACCTTCCTCCCCACAAATACATCAAAAATACATCTACATGTGGAACAACTCCTACAGAACACCTACTGAACGCTGGCAGAAGACCTCAGACTTCCCAAAGGGCAAGAAACTCCCCACGTACCTGGGCAGGGCAAAAGAAAAAAGAAAAAACAGAGACAGAAGAATAGGGATGGGACCTGTCCCTCTGGGAGGGAGCTGTGAAGGAGGAAAAGTTTCCACACACTAGGAAGCCCCTTCACTGGTGGAGACAGGGGGTGGGCGGGGGGGAAGCTTCAGAGCCACGGAGGAGAATGCAGAAACAGGGGTGCGGAAGGCAAAGCAGAGAGATTCCTGCACAGAGGATCGGTGCTGACCAGCACTCACCAGCCCAAGAGGCTTGTCTGCTCACCTCCCGGGATGGGTGGGGGCTGGGAGCTGAGGCTCGGGCTTCAGAGGTCAGATCCCAGGGAGACAACTGGGGTTGGCTGCATGAACACAGCCTGAAGGGGGCTAGTGCACTACAGCTACCCAGGAGGGAGTCCGGGAAAAGTCTGGACCTGCCTAAGAGGCAACAGACCATTGTTGTGGGGTGTACAAGGACAAGGGATTCAGAGCACCACCTAAATGAGCTTCAGAGATGGGCGTGAGCCATGGCTATCAGTGTGGACACCAGAGACAGGCATGAAATGCTAAGGCTGCTGCTGCAGCCACCAAGAGGCCTGTGTGCAAGCACAGGTCACTATCCACACCACCCCTCCCAGGAGCCTGTGGAGCCCGCCACTCCCAGGGTCCCGTCATCGAGGGACAACTCCCCCTGGAGAACACACAGCGCGCCTCGGGCTGGTGCAACGTCACGCTGGCCTCTGCCGCCGCAGGCTCGCCCCACACTCTGTACCCCTACCTCTCCTCGGCCTGAATGAGCCAGAGCCCCCGAATCAGCCACTCCTTTAACTCCCTCCTGTCTGAGCAGGGAACAGATGCCCTCAGGTGACCTACATGCAGAGGCGGGGCCAAATCCAAAGCTGAACCCCAGGAGCTGTGAGAACAAAGAAGAGAAAGGGAAATCTCTCCCAGCAGCCTCAGGAGCAGCTGGTTAAATCTCCACGATCAACTTGATGTACCCTGCATCTGTGGAATACCTGAATAGACAGTGAATCATCTGAAAATTGAGGCAGTGGACTTTTGGAGGAACTGTAGATTTGGGGTTTGCTTTCTCCATCTAATTTGTTTCAGGTTTTATGTTTATCTCAGTTTAGTATTTAGAGATTATTATCACTGGTATATTTGTTTATTGATTTGGTTGTTCTATTCCTTTTTTATTAATATATATATTTTATTTTGCTTTTTCTCTTTTTGTGAGTGTATATGTATGTGTATGGTTCTTTGTGTGATTTTGTCTGTATAGCTTTGCTTTTACCATTTGTCCTAAGGTTCTCTCTATCCATTTATTTTTTTTTAGTACAGTTTTTAGCACTTGTTATCATTGGTGGATTTGGTTTTTGGTTTGTTTGCTCTCTTCTTTCTTTCTTTTTTTATTACTTTTATATTTAAAAATTTTTAATAATAATTTTTTATTTTAATAACTTTATTTTATTCTTTCTTTCTTTCTTTTCCTTCTTTTTCTCCCATTTCTTATGAGCTGTGTGGCTGACAGGTTATTGGTGCTCTGGCCAGGTGTTAGGCCTGAGTCTCTGAGGTGGGAGAGCCGAGATCAGGACATTGGTCCACCAGAGACCTCACAGCCCCACGTAATATCACTCGGCAAAAGATCTCCCAGAGATCTCCATCTCAATGATAAAACCCAGCTCTGCTCAACGACCGGCAAGCTACAGTGCTGGATACCCTATGGCAAACAACTAGCAACACAGAAACACAACCACACACATTAGCAGAGAGGCTGCCTAAAGTCATACTAAGTTCACAGACACCTGAAAACACACCACCGGACATGGTCCTTCCTGCCAGAAAGACAAGATCCAGCCTCATCCACCAGAACACAGGCACCAGTCCCCTCAACCAGGAAGCCTATACAACCCACTGAATCAACCTGAGCCACTGGGGGCAGACACCAAAAACAATGGGAACTACGAACCTGCAGCCTGTGAAAGAGAGAACCCAAACACAGTAAGTTAAGCAAAATGAGAAAACAGAGAAATACACAGCAGATGAAGTAGCAAGGTAAAAAACCCACCAGACCAAACAAATGAAGATGAAACAGGAAGTCCACCTGAGAAAGAATTTAGAGTAATGATAGTAAAGATAATCCAAAATCTTGGAAATAGAATGGAGAAAATACAAGAAATGTTTAATAAGGACCTAGAAGGACTAAAGAGCAAACAAACAATGATGAAGAACCCAATAAATGAAATTAAAAATTCTCTAGAAGGAATCAATAGCAGAATAACTGAGGCAGAAGAATGGATAAGTGACCTGGAAGATAAAATAGTGGAAATAACTATCACAGAGCAGAATAAAGATAAAAGAATGAAAAGAACTGAGGACAGTCTCAGAGACCTCTTGGGACGACATTAAACACACCAACATTCGAATTATAGGGGTCCCAGAAGAAGAGATAAAAACAGAGGGACTGAGAAAATATTTGAAGAGATTATAGTTAAAAATTTCCCTAATATGGGAAAGGAAATAGTCAATCAAGTCCAGGAAGCACAGAAGGTCACATACAGGATAAATCCAAGGAGAAACATGCCAAGACACATTTTAATCAAACTATCAAAAATTAAATAAAAAGAAAATATATTAAAAGCAGCGAGGGAAAAGCAACAAATAACATACAAGGGAATCCCTATAAGGTTAACAGATGATCGTTCAGCAGAAACTCTGCAAGCCAGAAGGGAGTGGCAGGACATATTTAAAGTGATGAAAGGGAAAAACCTACAACGAAGATTACTCTACCCAGCAACAATCTCATTCAGATTCGATGGAGAAATTAAAACCTTTACAGACAAGCAAAAGTTAAGAGAACTCAGCACCACCAAACCAGCTTTACAACAAATGCTAAAGGAACTTCTCTAGGCAGGAAACACAAGAGAAGGAAAAGACCTGCAGTTACAAGCCCAAAACAATTAAGAAAATGGTAATAGGAATATACATATCGATAATTACCTTAAATGTAAATGGGTTAAATGCTCCAACCAAAGGACATAGACTGGCTAAATGGATACAAAAACAAGACCCATATATATGCTGTCTACAAGAGACACACTTCAGACCGAGGGACACATACAGACTGAAAGTGAGGGGATGGAAAAAGATATTTATGCAAATGGAAATCAAAAGAAAGCTGGAGTAGCAATTTTCATATCAGACAAAATAGACTTTAAAATAAAGACTATTACAAGAGACAAAGAAGGACACGACATAATGATCAAGGGATCAATCCAAGAAGAAGATATAACAATTGTAAATATTTATGCACCCAACATAGGAGCACCTCAATACATAAGGCAAATGCTAACAGCCATAAAAGGGGAAATCGACAGTAACACAATCATAGTAGGGGATTTTAACACCCCACTTTCACCAGTGGACAGATCATCCAAAATGAAAATAAATAATGAAACACAAGCTTTAAATGACACATTAAACAAGATGGACTTAATTGATATTTATAGAACATTCCATCCAAAAACAACAGAATACACTTTCTTCTCAAGTGCTCATGGAACATTCTCCAGGATAGATCATATCTTGGGTCACAAATCAAGCCTTGGTAAATTTAAGAAAATTTAAATCATATCAAGTATCTTTTCCAACCACAACACTATGAGACTAGATATCTATTACTGGAAAAACTCTGTAAAAAGTACAAACACATGGAGGCTAAAAAATACACCACTAAATAACCGAGAGATCACTGAAGAAATCAAAAAGAAAATCAAAAAATACCTAGAAACAAATGACAATGAAAACACAATGACCCAAAACCTATGGGATGCAGCAAAAGCAGTTCTAAGAGGGAAATTTATAGCAATACAATCCTACCTCAAGAAACAAGAAACATCTCAAATAAACAACCTAACCTTACACCTAAAGCAATTAGAGAAAGAAGAACAAAAAAAAAAAACCAAAGTTAGCAAAAGGAAAGAAATCATAAAGATCAGATCAGAAATAAATGAAAAAGAAATGAATGAAACCATAACAAAGATCAATAAAACTAAAAGTTGGTTCTTTAAGAAGACAAACAAAATTGATAAACCATTAGCCAGACTCATCAAGAAAAATAGGGAGAAGACTCAAATCAATAGGCTTAAAAATAAAACAGGAAAAGTACCAACTGCCACTGCAGAAATACAAAGGATCATGAGAGATTACTACAAGCAACTCTATGCCAATAAAATGGACAACCTGGAAGAAATGGACAAATCCTTAGAAATGCTCAACCTTCCAAGACTGAACCAGGAAGAAATAGAAAATATAAACAGACCAATCACAAGCACTGAAATTGAAACTGTGATTAAAAATCTTCCAACAAACAAAAGCCCAGGACCAGATGTCTTCACAGGCGAACTCTATCAAACCTTTAGAGAAGAGCTAACACCTATCCTTCTCAAATTCTTTCAAAATATAGCAGAGGCAGGAACACTCCCAGACTCATTCTACAAGGCCACCATCACTGTGATACCAAAAGCAGGCAAAGATGTCAGAAAAAAAGAAAACTACAGGCCAATATCACTGATGAACATAGATGCAAAAATCCTCAACAAAATACTAGCAAACAGAATACAACAGCACATATAAGGATCATACACCATGATCAAGTGGGGTATATCCCAGGAATGCAAGGATACTTCAATATACAGAAATCAATGTGATAAACCATATTAACAAATTGAAGGAGAAAAACCATTTGATCATCTCAATAGAGGCAGAAAAAGCTTTTGACAAAATTCAACACCCATTTATGATAAAAACCCTCCAGAAAGTAGGCATAGAGGGAACTTTCCTCAACATAATAAAGGCCTTATATGACAAACCCACAGCCAACATCATTCTCAATGGTGAAAACATGAGACCATTTCCACTAAGATCAGGAACAAGACAAGGTTGCCCACTCTCACCACTATTATTCAACATAGTTTTGGAAGTTTCAGCCACAGCAATCAGGGAAGAAAAAGAAATTAAAGGAATCCAAATCAGAAAAGAATAAGTAAAACAGTCACTCTTTGCAGATGACATGATATTATACATAGAGGATCCTAAAGATGCTACCAGAAAACTACTAGAGCTAATGAATGAATTTGGTAAAGTAGCAGGATACAAAATTAATGCACAGAAATCTCTTGCATTCCTATACATCAATGATGAAAAATCTGAAAGAGAAATTCAGGAAACATTCCCATTTACCATTGCAACAAAAATAATAAAATACCTAGGAATAAACCTAGTAAGGAGACAAAAGATCTGTATGCAGAAAACTATAAGACACTGATGAAAGAAATTAAAGATAATACAAACAGATGGAGAGATATACCTTGTTCTTGGATTGAAAGAATCAACGTTGTGAAAATGACTATACCACCCAAAGCAATCTACAGATTCAGTGCAATCCCTATCAAACTAGCAATGGCATTTCTCACAGAACTAGAACAAAATTTTTCACAATTTTTATGGAAAGACAAAAGACCCCAAATAGCCAAAGCAAACTTGAGAAAGAAAAACAGATCTGGAGGAATCAAGCTCCCTGACTTCAGACTATACTACAAAGCTACAGTAATCAAGACAGTATGGTATTGGCACAGAAACAGAAATATCGATCAATGGAACAGGATAGAAAGTCAAGAGATAAACCCACGCACATATGGTCACCTTATCTTTGATAAAGGAGGCAAGAATATACAATGGAAAAAAGATAGCCTCTTCAATAAGTGGTGCTGGGAAAAACTGGACAGCTACATGTAAAAGAATGAAATTAGAACACTCTGTAACACCATACACAAAAATAAACTCAAAAGGGATTAAAGACCTAAATGTAAGGCCAGACACTATCAAACTCTTAGAGGAAAACATAGGCAGAACACTCTATGACATAAATCATAGCAAGATCCTTTTTGACCCACCCCCTAGAGAAATGGAAATAAAAACAAAAATAAACAAATGGCACCTAATGAAACTTAAAAGCTTTAGCACAGCAAAGGAAACCATAAACAAGACCAAAAGACAACCCTCAGAATGGGAGAATATATTTGTAAATGAAGCAACTGACAAAGGATTAATGTTCAAAATATACAAGCAGCTCATGCAGCTCAATATCAAAGAAACAAACAACCCAACCCATTAATGGGCAGATGACCTAAATAGACATTTTTCCAAAGAAGATATACAGATTGCCAACAAACACATGAAAGGATGCTCAGCATCACTAATCATTAGAGAAATGCAAATCAAAACTACAGTGAGGTATCACTTCACACTACTCAGAATGGCCATCCTCAAAAAATCTACAAACCATAAATGCTGGAGCGGATATGGAGAAAAGGGAACCCTCTTGCACTGTTGGTGGGAATGTAAATTGATACAGCCACTATGGAGAACAGTATGGAGGTTTCTTAAAAAACTATTCTGATCTGCCACTGCCAAGCTCTAAAAGCACTTCTTGAGCCAAGGCCCTGGTCCCTTGGATTCACTTTCAGTTCTTAAAATGCAACTAAGTCAGCTTGGAATGGAAACCTATTAACCTATTACCTGTGGCCTCCCAGAAAGTGTTAGTCCATCAGATGAGCTAACTCTCACCAGAAAAAAAACAAAGTGCAGGGTCACCCTAAAGGGCTGGGGACAGCGGGAGCTGGGGGTGTGGGAGGAGGGGTGGAGTTTGAGGCTTGAATTCTAAGGTGGGTAGGCCCAGGTGAGGGGCTGTGGGTGGAAGGGGTTGTGTGGGGGTGGGATGCAAGGGCCCCTCTAGAGCCAGGGGAAGCCTGAGATTGCCAGGCCGCAGGGGGAGAGTGTCCTGGAGGGTGGGGAGATGCTGAATTGGGTGGGGGGGTGGGCAGGGAGGTGAAGTTCTTATCTCCAAAAGCTTTCAGAGTGGCTTTTTTGCACATGGTTCTTACCCTTGCTTTGTCACAAGGAAATCACACCCCCTCTGAGGCTCTCAGTCTCCTTATAAATGAGCTAGGTGAGCTCCATCATGGAACACACTTTTGCAGAAAATGTTTAAGACAGACATCCCTCATTTTCCTGAAATCCAAGTGCTTCCGTGGGTTCTATTTGGATTTCTGGGTGTTTCCAGGCCAATCCAGACCAGGACTCTTCCCTTCTGCCTTCAGGGTGAATGATGATTCCAAGGTGAAGGGTGGAGGAGTAGGGAAGGAGAAACACTCCCCGACTTGCCTACTGTGTGGCCTTCACCTCTGTGCCCTGCCTGCGGCTCCAGGTTACTGCAGGGTTCAAATGAGCCATACATGGATGCTCTTTCAAGAACTGGGAGGAGGCGTTCTTGGCCCAGCTCCTAGGCCCCATTGCCCTGGAGAGAAGAGGGGTTCAGCCTGAGCCTCAGGGCAGGTGGGCTCTGGCATGGCTGGAGGGCTTTCCTGCACTGGGCCTTATGGGGAAGGACAGCACCATTAAAAATATGGGTGAGTGGCCATAAAAAAGAATGAAATCATGTCTTGTGCAACAACATGGATGGACCTAGAGATTATCATACTAAGTGAAGTAAGCCAGAGAAAGACAAATATCATATGATATCATTTATATGTGGAATCTAAAAAAATTGATACAAATGAACTTATTTACAAAACAGAAATAGACTCAGACACAGAAAAGAAACTTATGGTTACCAAAGGGGAAACATGGGTGGGGAGGGATAAATTAGGAGTTTGGGATTAACATATACACACTACTATATATACAACAGATAATCAATAAGGACCTACTGTGTAGTACAGGGAACTCTACTCAGTGTTCTGTAATAACCTATATGGGAAAAGAATCTGAAAAAGAATCTGAATCACTTTGCTGTATACCTGCTAATACAACATGGTCAATCAACTGTACTTCCATTAAATATTAAAAAAAATATGGGTCAGTGCCCTAAAAAATGTCCTTTTTGTCCCCCAGTGGCCTCCTTTTGGACACCAATTACATGCTGGCCTCAGACATTCTCCTGGGGCATTCAAGAGCCTGGGGTGTGGGGGAGGGGTGAAGGGTTTAGGGGAGGGGACAGGCAAGATGGAGAGAAAATGGTGCCTGCATTTGTGATAATGTGTGTGCAGCGGAGAGAGAGAGAGAGAACTTCCATCTGACAATGAGTTCTGACGGATAAAAAGCCTTTGCCCACATGTAGGTCATTCTGGGGTGCCAAGATTTGATGGGAGTAGAAATCTGGTGTGTGTGTGTGTGTGTGTGTGTGTGTGTGTGTGTGTGTGTGTGTGTGTGTGTCTGTCTGAACTTATTACCTTGCAGGGCTAGAAATAAAACTCAGCCAGTAGGTGTTTAGCTTTCAGTGCCTTCTCTGGCAGGGAGAGCAGGAGAGCCCTCAGGGAGTATGATGGCAAAGGTGTCGCCTCCCCATGGTCACAAGGCACGTTAGGAAGGGCCCTTTCCTGGGTCTCTAGCACAGGGCATGGCTGCTCCATGGGAGCCCAAGCCAAAGCAGTCCGGGGTTTGAGCCCTTGACACCAGCAAAAGACAGTGCACAAATCAAGCAACACTGAGTTGCTGGGAGAAATATGATTTTGACAGTGGGAACTATCAATGAGGTAAATAAAGCAGCGGGGACTGTGTCCAGAGGACAGAAAGTAGCCACAGAGCTGCTTAGAGGTCTGAGCATCTGCAGAAGCAGGCGTGACAATGATCCCCATCCAACTGGGAGGCAACAGCATCCTCCCAATGACATACCAGTGAGGTCCCCTCCCTTCCTTTGCCTCCCCCGAAGCTGCCCTATGGCTCAGGCAAGAGCTGATTATATTCCCAACTGTCTGTTCAGAGTTGAAAAAGCTCAAGGACAAAGCATCAGCAAGACCTTTATCTGACTCAATTTTATGATATTAAACTAAATTATAATTTGCTACGAATAGAAGATTACTGTGCGTCCTCTAAGCCTATCCCATTCTGGGGGGGGTAGATGTGATCGGGGTGGGACTGGGGTCTGAGACCCACAATGGGTGGAGCCCCCATGAACCAAGAGGCAGTATGGGCCTCCATGGTGAGGTTCTGGGGTGAATAGCCCTCTGCTGTGCCATCCATCCACCAGGAGGGGGCCACGCAGAACTCAGCCTTGCTCCTAGCGAGCTGTAGAACCATGGGTGAGCCTGTGCCTCAGTTTCCTTCTGCAAAAAAAAGCATTTCATGGCTTCCAAAATCCTCTCCAGCTCTATATAATTTCCTTCCTCCAAATCTTCAGCTTGACCCGTCCCCTTAGGACATGCAAAGAATGCTGTGTTCCCAGGGGAAGGCTCCCCTCCAGATGCCTCTGTCTTATTTATTATTATTATTTTTTTTGAGTTACGCGGGCCTCTCACCGTTGTGGCCTTTCCCGTTGCGGAGCACAGGCTCCGGATGCGCAGGCTCAGCGGCCATGGCTCACGGGCCCAGCCTCTCTGCGGCATGTGGGATCTTCCCGGACTGGGGCACGAACCCGTGTCCCCTGCATCGGCAGGCGGATTCTCAACCACTGCGCCACCAGGGAAGCCCTGCCTCACTGTCTTTTGCCACAGCCTCTACCCTCTCTCTTCTCGTGGGAGAGGGAGAAACTTACCTGAAAGATGGGTACAATAATCCCTCAGTATCCACACGGGAGTGGCTCCAGGACCCCCACGGATACCAAAATCTGAGGAGGCTGAAGTCCCTTACGTAAAAAAGGTGTAGTACGGTCAGCTCTCCATATCTGTGGGTTCAACCAACCTAGAAGTCCACTGATACGGAGGGCCGATTGTATGGGCCACAAAATTGGTCCCTGGCTGCTGCTTCTTGGGAGCCTGGTACATACAGAAAATATGGCTCATCTCTGCTCCCTGCCCCAGGGTAAAAGGCGCCAGGATCCTGCCCCACGGGGTGAGGCTTATGGCTTCCTGCACTGGGTGAGGAAGTGTGCGTCCATCCTGGGGTTCATAGGATGTCCAGTGTCATTGGCCCCATGTTCTCTGACAGGTCATTCAGTAATACAGATGCTCGTTTGAACTTCACCTGCCTCTACTCCTCTCTCTTTCCCTCTCGCATTGGTTCCAAATCCAGATGGGGACTGGTGGTGTTATTAAATGGACTCTCTGAAACCCCAACAATAATCCTTGAGTCCACAGTGTCAGGGCGAACCTACCATCCGGACTGAAACATTGCCAACTTTCTCTTTTGGAGAAGCTTTCGGGACTCTGCAAAGCTCCTCTGTAGTTTGCAAGCCATCTGGACCTTGTAGGAGCTAAGTTCAAGTTGTTCTCAAGGAGAGCTGGTGCTGGCAGCAGCCCGCAGTGTCTGTCAGACGGTTTCCTCAGCCAAGTGGAAGCTGGGGCCACAAACGGCACCTCCAAAGTAACTCGGGCTGAACCGTGTCTAGCCGGATGCAGAGCCAAGAGCCCCTTCCCTTAAATAATTCACAGGCCGCCTCTGGGTATGTAAACACAGCCCCGTCTAATGGGGGCTGACAGGTGATTTCATGCATCATTTAACTCTGCATTGCCGAGGAATGCAACAGCGATTAGATAATCAGAATAATTTCACATCTGCAAACGACCTTTTTCTCTAAGGAAGAAAATATTGCAAACACAAATTGTAAAAGAAGCATTCATCTGGAGACCCCATGGAGAAAAACAAAATTGGGTATTTGTTACAGTGATAAATTGGACACACTTCCCTTTTCTCTCCTTTGCCAGCGTTGGGGATGGGTGAGTAGCCCTAAAGAGAGGTTCTCAAGGCCAGTGGGTGTACAGCTTGTGCTGTGCTCCAAAGAGAGTGCCAGAAGCCATCGAAGAAAAGGAAGGAGAAACAGTGAGTAGAAAGGAGACAGAGAAAGAATGAGAACAAAAGAAAAGGGCAGACCACCCTTGACCTTGGAGCCTTGGTCTGAAAGGACGCTTGAAGCCCCAGGTCAGGCAGCCCCTGGAGGACACCAAGTGGAAATGCAGCTCTGTAGTCTGTCCTCCCAGACAATTGTCTCCGGGGATTACTTCCTCCTATCCAGCCCTCTCCAGTAATGACTTTGCTAGGCAGGCCTATCTCACCAAGCAGAGGACATTAACAAACCCCTCAATACAGCCTGTTGGCCTCATGTATATTCCTCGATTGCAAATAAAATCTGAATGTCTGGTCACTTCTCTGACACACTGCTACACTCAGCTCGGAAAGTCTTCAAAGTCCATGGGCAAACAGCTCAATCTTCTTGAACAACAGGGTGGCTTTCAGCCTGTGGCGGTTTCCCACAGCAAGCCAGCACAGGTGCATGTAACAGGTGGACCTATACACCCCCCCCCCCACTCCTTGAGTTTTCCTGATCTTTGCTTTTGGCTGGCAGCCTCCTCTCTGTGTCTAGCAGATTCCTGGGCCTGTTGGCTGCCTTCTCCAGATTCACCCTCCAGATGGTCTAAGCTGAAAGCCCTTGCTGGCCCGGGCCAGCAGCCTCTCTGCATCGTCTATGAGACATTGATTAATCGAGGGCAGGGGAAGCCCCACTCCATGACAGACCATGGGCCTTGGAAAGCATGCGTACAAATGGAAACTCGAATGTCATCTGGGAAGACGGGACACACCAAAAACTTTTACATGTCATCTCAGAAGAAAAACTTCTTGCAGGTGTTCAGTTGAAAGCTGAGATGGAACCCGTCACCCCCATCTGGTCAGGGGTCTCTAGGTCCCATGCAAGGCTGCTGCGAGAGGGTTTGGAATTCCTTCTGACAAGCATGCATATTAAGTTTAGATGTGGGCCCTGTGGATGTGAAATTAGATATCCTGTCACTAACACGGGTTTTAAAATCCCACTTAGCTGAGGCATATGAAAAGTTAATGCCCTTGCAGATGAATCAAACTCAGAGAAAAATATGGCAGAAGCCTTGATTTTTCAACCTGCCAACAAACTCCCTGGCATGAGAGGGGAAGATATGCTAAGAGGGTATTCACCCTCCTTGGGTGCCCCATTTCCCCAGTTCACGATGCTGAGAGTGTTGCTGGCCTGAGGGATTCCCAAAGGCTCCCAAACATTCCTCCTTATTTACGTCGACCCCTTACAGAGGAGAACACAGCAAGGTACGCTGAAATTACAGACGTGCCAAGCAAAGACAGAAGTGCAGTTCCTTCTGCGGGGCCACCTGAACACCCACGGGCTGTGTGTTACACGCACATGGTAGGCATTTAATACATGCATTTAATGCATTGTCCAGGGCTGGTAATGCATTAATACCAGTCCTGAACAAAGACTGGTAACTGGGGAGAAGTGGACTGGAAGGTTTAAAACCATCATCTGGGATCGGGAGCCTGACGGCAGATCCTGGCAAAGCTCCTGATGCTGGAGAAACATTTGCACCTACAGTATTGGTCCTGCGCTAATGTTTACAGCACACCTGCCATGTCTGCTGCTGTGGAGAACACAAATTGTGTGATACCATCAAGAAGCTTATACTTCACCACGCAGGAAGGAGTCTTTCCTCCACTTACAAGTTTGATGTATTGGCCTCTGATGCTGGTTTTACTCTTCCTTGGTATTCTGGCTACAGTTAGTCAACGTGGCCAGGGGTTCACTGGTGATAACTCTTTATTAGTCACGCTTACCCTCTTCACTTCATTTTCTACCACTAAATGGCTTGGTCCTGCAGTCATTCGAGTCATGGTTTCCTCCCCCATATTCATGTGTAAGGATTTTGAAGGTGGGAACCATTTCTTGGTCCTTGCACATAGTAGCTGTTTAATACTCTTCCAAAAATATTTGTTGAGTGCCTGGTATGTATCGGGTGCTTTTCTAGACAGACTGACTTTAATCCAGACAGCACGTCCGCGTGGTGGTTGTTCCCATTTTAAAGTGATGCTATGGAAGGGCAGAGAAGTAACAAAACATCTCCTGTGATAAACAGCCACCAAGTGGCAGTCAGGAGAGATGGAGGTAGGGTTTGAACCCAGGTATCTGAAATCCAAGGCCAGTACATAACTGTGCTTTGGCGGCTTTAGTCCTTCAACCTTATTCTAGTGGTGCCAAGGACTGGTTAACACCTAGACTTGGCTCTTAAATAAAAAGTGTTACTTTTACAGCAGGAAAGAATGCCTGACTGGTGATGTATACTGCTCTCCCTCTTACTTGTGACTAAGGAAGCCATATGTTTAAGCCATTCGTGTATTACAGAGAAAATTTAAAACACAGCAAAGTCCAATAATAGTGAAATTCCTGCAACTTACTTTAATTCTCAGGGAAAAGAGGTGGAGGGCATTTACTAAACAATTACATGTAATTGGCAGGCTCTGTGCAGTCTGCGTTCCCATGATTATCTCATGTAGCTCTGATCGCAACCGGGGAGGGAGGATTATGATCATCCCTGCTCCACAGAGAGGGAAAGTAGGGTATGATTTGCTCAAGGTCACAGAGCTGAAAATAGGAGACCGTAGGATTTGAATTGGGATTTAAATTAATTTAAGTTGATTAACCTTTTGAATAGGTAACACATATACAGGATACGAAATTTAACAGATAGAAAAGGGGCACATTAGAAAGTAAGCCTGCTTCTCAACACAGACCCCAGGTCACTCAAGTCCCCTCTCCAAGGCATTCATTCACTGTTATCAGGTTCATGGGTATGCTTTCAGTGATTTTTTTTATTCATATGTAAGCATACACTTTATATATAATAATTATTACTATTATCATTATTTTACAGCAGTGGTATCTTGCCCTATAGTACTGTCAGCACTTTGTTTTTCTCAGAAAGCATACTCATAAAGAATATAGGATTCCTTTGTATAGGTTGACCGGATCTTTGTGGTAATGAGTCTATATTGATCACCATTCAATTTATAATCTTTTGCTCTTAACAATGTGGCGATGACTATTCTTATACATACCTCATTTCATACAAGTGCGTGTACACACAATTGCACACAGGTGCAATGTAAGGTAAATCCCTAGAGGTGGAATTTCTTAGTCAGAAGATACATGCAAATTATATCTTGGTAAATATTTGGCAATTTGTTCTGAATAAACATTGTAACCATTCATGGTCCCACCAAAAATCTATGAGGGTACCTTATTTCCCTAGTGTCACCAACAATATGTAACTAAGCTTTTTGATCCATGTCAGTCTGAAATCTGGTAGGTTTTTGGGAAACTGGCAGTTTCTGTAGTCCTAATGTACAATTCTCTTCTTTTGAATGGCATTGGGCATTTTTCAACTGTTTCCATCATGAGTATTTCTTTTTGGGAAGTACCAGCTTCATTCATTGTCCTTTTAATTCTATTTAAAAAAAAAAACCCAGCTTTTTTGAGGTATAATTGATATACAAAAAACTAGACATATTTAATGTATACAATTTGGTGAGTTTGGAGATATGCCTCTGAACTGTGAAACTATCATCACCATCCAGTTAATAAACATATCCATCACCTCCAAAAGTTTCCTCCTGCTTCCTTTCATTCTTCTATTCTTTTTATGTGGGTATGCATGTGTGTGTGTGTGTGTGTGTGTTAAGAACACTTAACATGAGATCTACCCTCTTGACAAATCTTTAAGTGTACAATACAGAATTGTAAACTAGCATTTTTAATATGTTAAGAGAAGTCCTTTGCAAATTATTTTTCTTAGTAAGTCACTTTTTTATTTTGTTTATGGTGTTTTCTTCAATGCAGAAATTTTTTATAGTAGATAGAATTTATTAACATTTTAACTTACGGTTTTTGCATTTTGTGTCTAAAATAGAAGGGTCTTCCCCAAAACAGGCTAATAAAATTTTTCCATTTTTTATAGTGCCTTCATGATTTTCTTTTTTATATTTAAATATCTGAGTCATCTGACATTGCTTTTGTTGTAGGTTTTGAGGATGGAATCCAGCTTTATTTTTTTCCAAAAAGGTATCCAATTGTTTCAGTAGCATTTTTTAATAGATTATCTTTTTTTTCCATTGATAGGTAACACGTCATCTATCACATGTAGTCTGGTTTACTTCTAAACACTCTTCCACTGAGCTTCCTGGTTATGCAGGTATGGTACTGTGTCTATATATCTATCTTTATCTATCTGTCAATCAATCTTTCTAACTTCTGTAGCTTTACAATGTATTTTGTAAAATATGTGAAAAGCTAATCCCCACTCTTGGTTTTCTTTGTCAATTTCTCAGGCTGTGCTTATTTGTATTTGAGATTTAGAATCATCCTGTCTTCTTAGAACACCTATTAGTGTTTGATTGCACTAGTTTAGTTTAGCTAAGACATCTTTAGGTTAAATAGGGTATCTCTTTGCATTTGCTTAAATCATCTTTTATTCTCCTCAGTAGCATTAAAATGTTTTATTTGGCACATTTCTTGTTAAATTTTTCTCAATTGTAAATGGGATCTTTTCAGTTATATTTTCTAACCAATTTCTGTTTGTATTGGAAGGTTTTTAGTAGTAGTATTTTTATACTCCATCAGCTTAATGAGTTTCCTTATTGTTTATAACATTTTTTCCATGATTCTTTGTGTTTAACAGTATATAATATATCATCTGCATATAATCATAACCTTAACTCCTGATTCCAATTTCTATGATTATTTCTTTCTCTCTTCTACTTGGGCTGGCTAATGTCCACTTGGGCTGGAGTAATGTTAACTAATGCTGTTGATTAAGGTACCTTTTCTTGTAGCTGACATTAATGGCACTGTTTCTACTTTTTCTCCAGTAGGTATGTTAGTAGCTTTGGGGACATATGTTGCTAAGTGTGTGTGAGGGTGTATATGTGTGTCTGTGTGTGTAATGAAGTATTTTATTATGGGTTTTTCATCAAGAATGGAGACAAATTTTATCAAATGCCTCTTCAGTTATCTATTGAGATAATAAAAATGATTCTTAATTTTGACAATATTATACAAATTAAATTAAGATGCTTCTAGATTTTGAAACATTCTTACATTTTTAAAACATTCTTACATTTTTAAAAGAAAAAATCCCACTTGGGAATATAAATTGGTATATTATATTGTTGAAAATAGTATGGAGTTTCCTCAAAAAACTAAAAATAGAACTACCCATACAATCCAGCAATTCTACTCCTGGGTATATATCCAAAAAAACCAAGAACACTAATTCAAAAAGATACATACTCCCCAATGTTCATAGCAGCATTATTTATAATAGCCAGGATATGGAAGCAACCTAAGTATCCATCAACAGAAGAATGGATAAAGATGTGGTATATGTGTGTGTGTGCATGTGTGTGTGTGTGTGTGTGTGTATACACACACATATAATGGAACATTATATATATATATATTTATAATGGAATATTACACAGCCATGAAAAAGAATGCAATTTTGCCATTTGCAACAACATGGGTGGACCTGGAGGATATTATGCTTAGTGAAGTAGTCAGACAGATAAAGACAAATACTGGATGTTTTCACTTATATGTGGAATCTAAAAAATAAAACAAACGAGTATAACAAACAGAAACAGACTCACAGATACAGAGAACAAACTAGTGGTTACTAGTGGGGAGAGGGGTCAGGATCGGGGCAAGATGGGGAAGGGGATTAAGAGGTATAAACTATTAGGTATAAAACAGATAAGATAAAAGAATGTAATGTGCAGCACAGGGAATATAACCATTATTTTATGATAAGTTTAAATGGAGTATAATCTATAAAAATTTTGATCACTATGTTATATACCTGAAACTAATATAATATTGTAACAACTATCTTAAAAAAGAAACCCACTTGGTCATAGTCAATTCTTGTCTTTGTAAGCTCTTGGATTTGTTGCTAATATTTTAATTAGGATTTTTTTGCACCAATATTTATAAGCAATATTGGTCTTAACTTTCTTTTTTTGTTCCCTCTTTTTCAGGATACAATTGATGTATGCTAGCTTCTATTCTGCAAGAGTGTAAATAATATTGGACCTGTCTTTTCCTTAGAGGTTTGGTGGAAGTTATCTGTGAGATATTCTGGGCCTGGTGCTTTCTTTGGATAGGTTTGCTTTTTGTCCATGTTCTATATTTCTTGTTGCTAATTTAGATTCTTTTCCTTTCTATCAGGGGTCATGCTTGGGAATTTATATTTTCTGGGAAAATGATTTATCCATCCATCTTCGTTAGTTTACTAATGATTTATTGCTTTTTTCCTAAAGTTTATTTGTTCTTTTTTCCCCTAATTTATTGTTTCCTGCTTTTATCATTCATCTCTTCCTTATATTTTTCTTAGGTTAATTTTATTTTTCTTGTTTTTAGCTTCATGAGTAGAAGACAAGGGTTTGATTTCCTATCTTTCTTGTTTATTAATTTAAGTACTTATGTCCATGAATTTTCCTTTGAGCAATGGCTTTAGCTGATCCGTTATAACCACATATGTAATGTGGTTATAATCACTATCAATTTTAAATATTGTGTAATTTCAGATTTATTTATTTTTAGACTCAGAGTGATTAGAGGATAATATTTGGGAAATTTATTTGGGTTTTCTGTGTGAGCTAAAGAACAGTCAGTCTGGGGGAATCTTCTGTGGACATGGAAAAAAGGATGAAGTACTCTCAGTTTTTAGGGATTGTTTGATATATATAACTTTGTTATGTTATTTAGGCCATTTATATCATTACTTTCTTTTGGTCCATTTTATTTGTTAAACCTCCTATAACTAAAGTATTTCAATATTTTTCCTTGTACTTTGTGTAGCTTTGCTTAATAACTTTCCATGCTACTTTAGTTGGTACAGAAATACTTATGACTGCTAGATCTTCCTTGTGGAATATATACATTATCATACAAAGTATCTTTATTTTTCTTGCTTATGCTTTTTGATCTAAATTCAACCTTGTTTTATACTAAGATCATGGCATTTTGTTTCCTTTTTGTTGGCATTTGATGACACTCCTTTTTTCATCCTTCTACTTTCAAGTTTCTGAGTCACTTTGCTTTAGATATATGTCTGGTATATAGCATATGGTTAAGTTTTATTTAATTACTCAATTGTGAGCTTAGCCTACATATTTATTGGTGTGACAGATGTGTTTACTCTTAATTCACAACATTTTGTGTCATGTTTTATGTTTCTATTGCTTTATTTTTAAAAAATCTTACACTTCTCACTCTATATTTTCTTTGTTTTGTTTTTGTGAGTGTTCCTTGTACTATCTGGGCAGGTTTGTGTTATGATTAATTTTTCCAGTGAGTACCATTATAAGTAAACTATTTAATTATTTAAATTCTCTATTTCTTGAAACACTGACTTTTAACTTCCCACTCTGAACAATAAAAACTGTTGTATACCTGTAACTTATATAATATTGTATATCAACTATACCTCAATTTAAAAAAAACTGTTCTCCATTTTCTCTTCCATCACATGAATTTCATTTAAAATATATACAGATATAGATATAGATAGATATATAATGCATATGTAATTACATATATGTCTATATATGTATGTATATATATAACTAAGCACATATATATATAGTCTTACACTTTTTACCTTTGTATATTTAATATCCTTAAAGAGCAATTACTTGATTTATCATGTTTAAATGAGATCCTTTGATTTTCATCTATAAATGATGAAAAAAACAACATATACCTCCTTCTGACTTCTCTATTCTTAATATTATATTAATTATAATATCTATATATATTCAGGGCTTATAATATACTTTCTTTTCCTGCAACCAAAATTTCCATATTTATTTTATTTTATTTATTTTTTAAAGTTTTTTAAAAAATTGATTGTTTATTTTATTTTTGTCTGCTTTGGGTCTTCATTGCTGTGCATGGGTTTCTCTCTAGTTGTGGCGAGTGGGGGCTACTCTTTGTTGTGGTGCACGGGCTTCTCATTGTGGTGGCTTCTCTTGTTGCAGAGCATGGGCTCTAGGCTCACGGGCTTCAGTGGTTGTGGGGCGTGGGCTCAGTAGTTGTGGCTCGTGGGCTCTAGAGCGCAGGCTCATTAGTTGTGGTACATGGGCTTAGTTGCTCTGCGGCATGTGGGATCTTCCCGGACCAGGGATCGAACCCGTGTCCCCTGCATTAACAGGCAGATTCTTAACCGCTGCACCACCAGGGAAGTTCCCCATATTTATTCTAGATTTAATCCAAAAGCTAAATGGATTCAGTGTTTACTTGGAAGTTCTTTTGCCAGATTTTCTCCATTCATCTCTTAGTCAGCTACAATCTTTCCTTTAATAGTTTTTTAAAAGAATGACTCATGAGAACTAACTTCTATGGGTTCTTAAATGTTGGACAAGTTTTATATACTGTCTTTATTTTGATTGACAGTTTGGCTGTGCATAAAATTCTTAGGCCACACACTTTTTTTTTCTTTCATTGAGGGCTTCATAGGTATTATCTCTGCTATCTTTGAATGCTTCTGTAAGGAAACCTTAGGTTAGCCTGACTCTTAAAAAACTTCTGATCTTATAGAGGTTACTTGGTATTCCTGCCGGGTTGACCAAATGATTATTTATCTCTAAAGCTTATTAATACCCCTAAAATACAGCATAGTGTTGACAGCTCTTTAACAAATTTTCCTGGAACATGGTTGATCCTTTTAATCTATAAATTCTCATCATCTTTTATTTTTTCAAAGTTGTGTGGAATTATATCTTTGACTATTTTTTTGTGCTTCATTTTTTTAGTTCTTTTCTTCAGCGATATTTTATTAGGTATCTGTGGTGTCTTCTTTGTCAGCCAAATCTACCATTTTATCTCTAATCCTTTAAAAATGTTAGTTCCTTTTTACTTTATTTTCTTTGATAATCCTGCCCTTCAGATTCCCTTTTCTATTTTCAGCAGTGTGTATTTTGCTTTATTTCTTCAAAATCATCTTCATATCTGTGCTACTTTTCCCACTTCACTTCTTTGGTCAGCTATATCATTTGTTTCTTTTCTCCTCTCATTTCACCATATCATCCCTGACCTCTTCATCTGTTTTGAACTTGCCAGCGGTTTCTTTAATTTGTTTGAGTTCTTGATCACATGATATTTTTCAGTTGTCTGTTAGAATCACTAATAGTCAGTGTCCTCCATTCACCATTTGTTTTTCCAGTTCTTTTTCTCCTTTTCTATTGCAATAGTTTTGTGGTAGCAAGTAGTATGTTATAGCATCCTGGGCTGGTTCCTTTTTTATTGTGACTGTTCATCAAATGTGGAGAATTCTTCTCAATCCAGATACTTGAAAGAAGTTTGTATGGGTAGGAGGCAGGCTGTTGCTGTGTGTTGGTATAAATTTGCCGTGATTCACCATTAAATCTCATTATAAAGGTTTGTGTGTTTATGAGTTATTTTAGCTGTGCTTCCTCTCAGCCAACAGGCTACTGCAATGCCTTACCAATCTACCTGCTCATTTCCTTTTTGGCCTCATCTGCTACTATGTGGTGTCAGGTAGGGTCTAAGGAAGCGTTTGCTTCCAGCTTTGTAATACACTTGCCACTTTTCAAAGGGTTATTGGTTTCATCCTTTAGGGTATGCTTACTCTGTAGTGCCAACTTTGGAGCTATATTTTCCATTTGCTCCGTCAAAATCTATAGCCTGGTCACAGTCATTTTGTCTTAGCTCTTCCTGAAATCCTGCTCCATTGCATTTGACCAGCCCTATGTCACAGACTGTGGTTCATGGATACAGAATCTCCTAGCTTTACTGAAAATGCAATTTATACTTTTTACTCTTGTTTTTCTGTTTTATGATTTTCAAGAGTAAAATGGGAAGAGCTTTCTTTCTGATAAAATCTTAAAATTTAAAGGACACCATGCTGTTTTTACTATTCTAAAGTGGAGTGGGCAGGGAGACAGAACACCAATCAATGGCCTCCTGAATACAGAAAGGGATTATTATTTTTCTTGTGTAACAAGGATTCTAACAGGCAGTCTAGGGCTAGTACAATTGGTCAAGAATGCCATGTGGTCAGGAAGAGTCATGTGGCTCTTCTTTCTGGTTTAGCATTTAGAATCACTGTTTTACAAATCAACACAACATAGGGGACTAAAGTCAAAAGAAACCAAATCAAGTATTAAACTTTGAGGCCATAAGTGTGTCAGGAAGCAGCTGGTTAGAATAATTAGGTAAAGTAGCTAAGACCTTTGACAATGAAAATAAAAAGAAGGGACAAACAGATATTTTCACCATTCAGAGGCCCAAAGAAGCTCCTCTAGGATGAGAAACTATTGACCTTTAAGAAAGACTGATTTAATTCTGGAAGGATACTAATGTTAGATTAAGTTTAAAAAGTACCATAACAGATGAATCCAGAGAGAGAAAATTAGAACACTTTTACCTTGGTTGTTATATATTTCATAACTGTTCCCTCAAACTGTAAGTCTTGAATAATTCTACTATTATTATTAACAACAATAATACTACCAACGGTGTGCATATTATGTGCCTGAGCCAGTGCTAAGTGCCCTGCAAATCCCTACGAGGTGGGGCTACTATTATTCCCAATCATACATGAGAAACTGAGACTTAGCAAGGTCTAATAGGTCACATAACCAATAAGTGCTATAGCCAGCACTAGAACCCAGGTTTACCTGACTACTACATCTTTTACTTTAATCACTATTAGTCATCAGTTATCTAATTTATATTATCATTTTAATGGAATTGCATTCTAATTCTAAGAGCAACATTGACTATACATATATGCAATCACCTTTCTCAGTTACCTCTGCCTCAGGAACAACTTATACACTAGGAGCTACACTTTGAGAAATGCAGGTGTATTAATTTGACTGTAGGGGGCTGGAGAGGTGGGCAGGCAGACAGAACACCAATCCGTGGCCTCCTGGATACAATAAGAGATTATTATTTTTCCTGTGTAAGAAGGATTGTAACATCAAGCAGTCTAGGGTTAGTACAAGTGGTCAAGAATGCCATCAAGGACCTGGACTTCCTGTTATACCAACCTTAACTGCGCAACTTTCCTTCTCATGGTAAAGAGTAGCCACTGAATGCCTAGAGAGTGAATCTTCTTTTCCTGAACAAAGGGCAAAAGGCAAAGAGGATTTACCTATGGGGGGGAGGGGAGCTTTCCCATGGAATTCCACCTACACACCATTGGACAGACTGTTTCTACTGGCTACCAAGCCAAGCCACAAGGAAGGCTGAGAATTTATTTCTGGTCTCTGTGGAGGGATTAGACAAGACAGAAGGAGCTGTAACAAGGGTCAAGTGAGCCAATCCGTTGGGTCCCCCACACTGCCTGGGAAGTACTTTCATGAAGAAGTGGTGGAAAAAACTTTATTCCTTCCCAGCTGTGGTCTTGGACTACTTACACAGCCTCTCAGGGTCCTGGTTATTCATCGAGAGAGACAGAGCTGACAACTGTATAGTGTTGGGGGAGAATTTAACGACCCAATGCTTACACAATTGCCTAACCCAGTACCTAGCACATATATGGCAGTTCTTAAACATTGCCGCTAGGTTCAATAACATTCCAATCTGTCAAAACTCTTAATTAACTTAGGCGTATCAAACACCCTTGCTAAAAATAAAAGATTCCCCAGAAAAATGCAAGGGGCGTTATTTTGTCAACACTGAATTATGATTCTTTCCAGGGCAGCTATTATTCACTTCACCTACAGATTTCATGAGTTATTCAATGTTTCAACTACTGACTAAATATTTAGCAGGTGCTATACTTCCAATTTACTGCCAGGAGCATTTAAGAAAACACAACAAAAATTCCTCATACAACATTCCCCAGCTTAAAAAAAAAAAAGAAGCTGGCAATAATGTAATTTCAAGTATCTCCAACAGAAACATATTTACATTTCCAGATTCTGTTCTTTCTCTACCTTGGACTGAACTACTCAGTTAAGCTTCGCTGTTGTGGTAACTGCATGTGGTGATTACAGTGGAGAAATTCCATCTTGGCCTTTGTTTCTAATCTTCCAAACTGATATTTATGTATGTTTTTTACTCTGTTCTTGCTTTAGGAAAGTGAGTTAAATAAATCACTAAGGGCATCCAAATATGATCTTCATATGTAAATAGTTCCTACCAAAAAACAAGATGGTTGTGATTTGAAGCAGGGTGGGAAGAGGGGCAGCTTAAGGCTGGAAGGGCACAGAGCCTGAAGCGATATCTCACACGATTTCCATTATGTGTTTCCAAATATACAACAGCTAGTTCTATGAAACTTCAAACGCACAGGATTTCTCATGGGAGGAATAAATTCTCTGTATGCCACCTATCTCTCAGTTTTACATAACTTGGAGGAGTTTCACTCTGAGGAGCCTTAAGGCAAGGCATAGTAAATGTATTCCCTGTTTTTAAATTTCCATAATGTGGAGAGACTTCTGTCTGCTCATCTCAGCAGGAAGTGGCCAAGTGGGTGGTGCTGAACACATTTTTAAAAGAAGTCCAATATGGCACAGTGGTAAAATCACTAAACTCAGGCTCAGAGGTCTTGGGTTCAGTCTCTGGCCCTGCCACTCTGTGTCACAGAGCCTACGCTGTTGTGTGCTTCACCCAAGAGGTGTCTTAGCACCCTTCTCTCTCACCTCCAGTATAAAGGCTGGAAAAGTAAACACTCTCTTTCTCAGCCTTTTATGTAGCTAAGAACTTCCAAGAGATATAGCTCTAAGCCATTGAGACATAAGCAGAGGATGCCTAAGAAAGTTTAACTTTCATGAGAAAAGGAAACAAGGTGGCTGATACTGCTCCTTCCCACATTTCTTCTTCTCTTGACCAAGGATGTGATGCCTGGAGTGAAAGCAGCCATATTGTGACCTTGAAGCAAAGACCATGAGAACTGCAGAAAGGAACCATGATGTCTCTGAGCTGCCCAGCCCCTGAGGCAGTGGTCTGCTTCCAAGACTCTTATTAAGAGGACCATCTCCCCACCAAATACAGACACAGTAATTCAGATTTTCTGCTATGTGGAGCCAAAATATTCTCAACTGACCCAGTAACTATGGAAGGTTACTTTATCTCCTCCTCTACAAAATGAAGAGGTAAGTAACATACCCAAACACACAGATATTGTGAATTCTGAATAAAACAATGCACAACAAAATACTTTTTTAATTACGAAGTTCACAGACAAGGAAATCAAACCCTCAGAAAATGTGTGGTTGCTTTATTTCACGGAAATGGCTGAAATGGCTGAAAGTTGGGGAAACAAGTATAAGAAGTGATTTTACAACTGATCTGTGTCAATTGTGCTTAGACAGAGGGTAGCAAAATGATATCCTTTGTGAAGTGCAGGCTTTTATTTTCTTCTAATACCATCGTTTTCCTTTGTTCGTTTTCTTCACCTCAGTTTACCTTCTCCATCATTTCCTCCCCCTCCACCCATATATATGTATATATATACACACACATATACATATACACACATATATATATATATGTACATATATATATATGTATATAGAATATATATATTCTAGCCTCTTCTTATGTATCATGATGCTGTTATTTCTTTATTTTCTTGGGCTGCCTTTGAAAGTGCTTGGGAAATATAGACACAAGATGGGAAGGTTGTATAGATAAGCTATCCTTTCTTAATCCTACCACCTGGCTCCCTAATTTCAGGGGCAGAAAGGAAGAAGCAGTTTAATCATCAGAGGGAACCATCCTAAGTGGGCTTGTCAGAGAAGTTGCAGTAGGAGGTTTAGGAGTGAAACCAACTCTTCCTAGGAATACATAGCTATAAAGGAAAGAAGAGAGAAAAGGAGAGAGAAAAGAAAGAAAGCAGTAGTCTTTACTGAATGCCTATTACGTGGCAGGCTGCCACTGTACCAGGAACTGTGGCCAGAGCCAGGTTCACAGATGTGCCCTGCACAGTTGCACGGAACCCTGGGCTCAGAAGGACCCCATGCTTGGTTTAATGCTCTGTTGTCGCCATCTTGAAATTCTTAATAATGTTTAAACAAGGGACCTTGCATTTTCATTTTGCACTGGGCCCTGCCAATTAGGTAGCCTCCCTGACTGTGGCATTTGTGTCATCTCCTATGAGGGAGATGGTATAATACCATCCCCAGTTGAAGAAACTGAGGCCCAAGGTATTGAGGAAGGTTGCCTGAGGTCATACCCAGTAAGTAAAAAGCTAGATTCCAAACTTAGCACCGAGGTCATTCCAGCTCCAAGGTCGTTCTTTGCTGATAGCAGATTCCCTTTGATAGGAGAGCTAAACTCTTGCAAATGCCTGGAAGGCAGAAATTGAGGATCCAAAAAAAGCAAAATCTCTGAAGTCAAAGAATATTAGCATTATAGTGACGAATACTAGCATTGAAGTGAGGCCAGTTAGGTTCCTTGGCTTCGCATGGGTGGAAGTTATAGAAGGGATTGTGGGGTAACACCTCCACCACTTGGTCTTCCAGCTGCCGTCTATAGGGTGTGATTCATGTGTCAGGGTCTCTTCTAAGACCTTTGACATTCAATCCTCATAATCGCCTTTTTGCAGTAGGATTGTAACTCATTACCCTCCTGACACATGAGGAAATGCTATCTAAACATTTTAGAATTTTGCAAACACTTTCACATTTGTGATTTTACTTTATCCATACTACAATGCTATAGGTCAACTGGGGCAGGTATCATTCGGTCATCTGACAAATAAAGACATTAGTTCCCGGAAAGATTCAGACCTTTGCATAAAGGAACACATTAAGTTAGAGGGCAGAGCTAAAACCAGAACCTGGCTTTTTCTTCTGAGACAGATTCTTCCCCCACTAAAACACAAAAAGATGAAAAGGCAAAACAAACAAGAAAACACAAAAAACTTAATCAGCCACTTTATAGCTTTCTTCACTAACGTTTCTTGGCAAAATGATGAGTGACAATAGAACCACATGAGGATTTATCCCAGAGTTTTCAATGGGTGCATTTATCTCAAAGCTATGGAACAATATCTGCCAGAGAAAATTAGGGCTGAGGACCAAGAAAATATTTACCAGCCAAATAAAGCAACTCTATAAGCTTGTTGGAAGCTTCATAAGGAGCACCGGAGTGCTCCACCCTCCCACAGAAACTCTGCAGGGGCCATTCTGTGCACACGCAAACTGAACCCAGCGACTCCAGGCTGCCCCCAGAAGCCGGTGCCCTTTTACGAACATCACATAAGGTCCCCAAGAACGCTTGCTTCTTTTTTCAATTACTAGAGATTCTAGGGCTGGAGTTTTCTGCTGGGGCCTCTTCAGAATGCTGCCTAAAGAAAATGAAGAAATCGATCTTGACCCTTGTAACCTTTTGATTCGGCAAGAGAACCAGGAGCAGAACTCTTTGCAGTTTCCTCCTGCGTGGCTGAAGGTCATTCTTTCCTTTCTCACTGATGAGTGAGAACTTCCGTCACTAGAGTTCTAAAACCAAGCCACAACTTTGTATGCAAACGAACTGTATATATCAATGATGGTAATAAAACACAACAGTGGTCCTTTGGAGTGACAATGAGAGAAGTACTTGGAAGGCATGGCATATTCCAGGGGTGCTTTTCATCATCATCATTAGAAACAAAGAGGAAGAAGAAAGAGACAAACCACGTGAACAATACGTGGGAAATTGCCAGATTGCCAGGAAATGTCTCTCCTGGGCTTGGCTGTAATACATTTATACTAGATTTATTTGAGTGAGAAAAACAGAATGGCTACAATCATGTTTTCTCTTCTATTTTTTTTAAAGCTCTCTTGACCTTTGGCAGCAGGATTATCTCACTTTGATGTGAGTGCATTAAACATTAACAATCTTCCCATGGTAGTCTCTCAGACCAAATCTTATTAGCATTTAGTTCTGACATTGGTTCTTGCTGGTGAATTATTTTAAAAATGTAAGAGTCTGAGGTTGTGTGATAAAAATCACATAGCCACATAATAGAGATTATTAAAGGCCTTTGAAGATGTGAAATAAGCAAGACCAGTATTACATGAGGCTCTTATCCCTTGTTTTACTTTCATTAAAATATTTTGTGGGGCAAAGAACTGTTCATTTTGTGATACAATCCTGAGCAAGGTTGGAAAAGCTTTAAGTACACGGTCCCTTGTAGGAGATCAGGACTAAAAGGATGGTTTCCCTTCTCTCCGCACTCCTTGGCTAGAGTGAGCAAACAAATCACTCCCTTATTTTGTAGAATAATTCTAAGTCAAGTTTGCTGGATGCCTGGGACACAGCAGGGTCCTGTTTTCATTATTCTATCAAGAATAACACCTGTTTTACCTTCTGGGAACTGGGAAGTAGACATCTGGTTGTCTTTTCCTAAAATTACCCTGGGCCCTATGAATTCTGAATTCTCAGATATGAAATCTGATCATGATGGGATAAGCCAGTGAGATGAGCCCCTGGGAGGGTCTGGTTCTAACATTCTCTAAAGCAGCAGCCTGTGTCTTGCGAAGCTTCAGGGGAGGCTGGCTGTGGACATGCGGATGGAGCTCGGTGTGTGTAAATCATGCATACAGATGTGAAGGTGAACAGGTCCAGTGGGGCTCCAGCCTTCTCTGAGGAATCCTCAAGCAGAGAATCTGCTGCAGGTAGGCCACTCCATGGACATTATTCACCCAATCATCTTGTTAACATTTGTTTGAATAAGAAGGGGGGAAACAGAATCAGTTTCTTTTCTGCCGGTGCTTTTCTGCCAGTGTTTGTCTGCCAAGTGCTTGTCCCCAGTAACTAAGCTAACAGCACACATTAGCCAGCTTTGTCCTGACCAAATAGAGAGGAAAGAAACCCACTCTAAGGGATAGGCAAATGATGTGTTGAAGTCAAGGTCAAGAGCCTAGGAACTGGTCCACTCCAGAAAGACAAAGCTCAGGATTTTATACCCAGGAGGTCTCTGAAAATGAACAGTTTAACCTTCTGCTTCCTAGAGAACAGACAAGAGAAACAAACCCTCCTGGGCACTGGCCACCACCGCCACTGCTGTTATATCTCTGGTGCCAGGCGTCCTCTCTGGCAGCAGGAAGAGAAAGGCGTCCTGGCATGCCCGGAGCAGCAGTCCCGGCCCCCCACCAGACCCTGCACCTGTCTCTGCGCAGCAGTGCACAAGGGCTTCGGGAACCCTGGGGTGGACAAGATGCCGAAGGGTCATCACTAATAGATGACCGACAGGGCGTGAAGAGCCGGTGGAGGGGGAGGGAGGGGGAGGCAAGGAGAGGAGGAGCTGTCCTCTCACAAAACTCAATTTACACCAGTGCTGGGGGGAAGGAAGAGAGGAAGGAATGATCTGCCAGAAAATAAAGCCTGGGACAAACTAACAGTTGCAATACCCAGAATACATCTCCAATCTATGAGTTAAATACTGATCATACAATTTTGGTCAATCACAGATATGACGATACAGGTGACCTGTCATCATGGGCTCTCTCCTCCACAGGCTGTGAGCAGAGATTCGAGGCACCAGTCTGCTGCCATCACCACCAGTGATTTTTTTTCCCGAGCATGAAAGAAAGAAGCTCTTCACCAGAGCGTAGAGCTTAAAAGGATTTGCTGTTGTGTCCAGTGTGTGTGTTCTTTCAAATGCATGAATTAATAATAGAACCATATTGCACGAGGACCAGGTTAATAGAACCTTTCTAAACCAAGTGTAAACATACAAGCTGCCAACTTCAATCATATTGAAAAATTAGAAGAGCCTATAGTGAATGTCGGGTTGTGATCCATCTCCTGTTGAGACGCAAGTGTGTTCACTCATTCACTATCCATTTAGTTGTTCATTCATTGAGCACACATTTATTAAGAGTCAAATGTGTGCCAGCCAGTGTGCTAGGTTCTAGCCACCAAATCATGGTTCCTGGCCTCGAGACACTTTCTTCCTATTACGACTTATAACCTGAGGAGTCAGGAAATCCAAGCTCCTACATCCACGCTCCTGTGCCCATCCTCACTCAGGCCCTGAGGATGTATGGGTGTCAGCAGGCTGATGACAGGTCCCTCAAAAGAACTCTAGCTCTGCATGAAACCTTTTTATAGAGACTTACAAAGGGTGTGTGGATAGATCTCTGGTGCGAGGGGGTGGAGAGTAAGAGTGACCACATAACACAAAATATGGAGAAGCTAAAAATAGGAATTTAAAATCAAAAAGACATTCCACACCAGATAAAACCAATTGCACTTTACAAAGACAGCAAACACTGATACTGAGGTCATTCACTCTATTATCCCCAGTGAGAGACGCTTTATAGAGAAAAAGATTCTGAGGTTAAACCAAAAAGGCATGAAATGACTGGATGATTTATATTATTTGTCTAGATTTAGAGAACTGATCAAAGTTCAAAACTTCCCAGCTCTCCGGGTGCTTCTTCCTTTCTATTTTATTCCCTCCATAACAAGTGAAAGGCAAACCCTGCACCCTTTGTGGATGTGCTAAATATGAATACGTGTATTGTGTATTTTGTCAGCTGGATTTACGTTTATTACTCATGGCTAAGTGCTCTGTATGAGAATCTGCCATTTTATTTGAGCAGATGTTTAGAGTTTATTTGAGCAGATCTTCATATTAATTAATTAATTAAGCAGCACAGGGTTGAGCATTTGCTATGTGCAAGGCCGAATTCTGAGCACAGCTGGGTGGTTAGTCAAAGACCCAGCCTTCTCTAGCTTATAGAATTTTAGGGGACTATAAAAGACAAGGGCACAAATAACTCTAAAACAGGATAAACAGTAGGAAGGGACACAGGGGAGGAAAATAGGAAGTATGGAGGGGACAAAGACAGCTTTTTCTTGAGATGATCAAAATGGGGCTTTGGAAGAAGGTGGGTTTGGGTTAAGTCTTCAATGACAGCTGGATTTGCTCTATCCTGGTGCCTGGAACATAGTGACTACTCTGTTGACATTTGGTGTAGGGAAACCATAGAAGCTGATGTCAAGAAAAAGATAAAGGTATCCTTTCTCCTTTACTCAGTGTTTTTCTGAAGGCCAACCCAAAATAGACAAGGGAAATGAATAACGACTATGAAAACTAAGAGTGAGGAAGTAAAATCATCATTATTTAGAGAGGATATGACTGTATACCTGGGAAACTATTATAAGTAATAAAAAATTTAATTAGATATCTAGGGGAAGTTCATATCTGGAAATCAGCAGACTTAATATTTGTAAATTACAACTAGTTTAAAAACCCCAAAGGAAGAAAAGACTATAAATATCTAGGAATAAATGTAATGAGAAATGTGTAAAATCTGCATAAACTAAATTTTAAAACACTGTTCAGGGGCATAAAGACCTTTAAAGAAATAAAATGTCTATCACATCTTTTGAGGGGGAAACTCCACATCTTAAAGATTTAATTGTTCTTAATTTAATGTATGTTTCAAATAATCTCAACACAAATAGCAATAGAATTTTTCCACGGAGTTTGTAGACAAGATGATTTTAGAGTTCATATGGGAAACAAAATAAGTATGAATAAGAAAAAGAAGACAAATGCAGATAGTAACAGACATTAATTGTATTAATATACATATACTCATATTATTAGATGAAGAGACAGATAGATCCATGGAACAGAACACAGACCAGTCTCTTAGAATTTGATAAAGGGGACATTGCATGTTAGTCAAGAAAAGGTGAATTACACCCAAATAGGTATTCAACTGAAAGAAGAAAAGTTGTGGATCTTTCTCTTATACCTCATATCAGTATAGATGAATCAAAGATTTAAATGTAATCAATAAACCATTACAGTCCACACAAAAACCTCAGGAGAATTTCTTTATACAACAATAGAGTGGAGAAGACCTCACTGCGTGTGATCCAAAAAACAGAATCCATACAAGAAAATAAATTTAACAACATAAAATAAAATAAAGGTCTGGACAACAAAATCTACAAAGTCAAATGATAAATGACAAGTTTTCAACTCCGTATTACAGAAAAAAGGGCTAATTTACTTTATATAGAAAAAACTTAGTCAGTAAGAAAAAGACCAGAAATATAAAAGAGCCTTAAGTATATGAAAAGATCCTTACACTCACTTCTAGTAAGAAGAATATAAACTAAAAGCACAGCAACTTGACATTTTTCACTTATCATCTTGGCCAAGATTAGACAGTTTGATGACATCCTGGTTGACAAGGATGTGGGGAACAGGTTCTCAGAAGTGGCCTATGACAGTCTAAATTGGTATATATGTTTTATGGAGAGCAAGTTGGCTATGAGTCTCCAAATTTTAAATATGCATAGTCTTTGACCCACACTTCAGCTTCTAAGAATTCACTCCTTCAGATGTGAGATGACATTTGCTTAAGAAAATTTACTAAAGTGTCTGGCCTTACATTTAGGTCTTTAATCCATTTTGAGTTTATTTTTCTGTATGGCATTAGGAAATGTTCTGGTTTCATTCTTTTACATGTAGCTGTCCAGTTTTCCCAGCACCACTTATTGAAGAGGCTCTCTTTTCCCCATTGCATATGCTTGCCTCCTTTATCAAAGATAAGGTGACCATATGTGTATGGGTTTATCTCTGGGCTTTCTATCCCATTCCAGTGATCTATATTTCTGTTTTTGTGCCAGTACCATACTGTCTTGATTACTGTAGGTTTGTAGTATAGTCTGAAGTCAGGGAACCTGATTCCTCCAGCTCCATTTTCCTTTCTCAAGATTGCTTTGACTATTCAGGGTCTTTTTTGTTCCCATATAAATTGTGAAATTTTTTGTTCTAGTTCTGTGAAAAATGCCATTGGTAGTTTGAAAGGGATTGCATTGAATTTGTACATTGCTTTGGGTAGTATAGTCATTTTCACAATGTTGATTCTTTCAACCCAAGAACATGGTATATCTCTCCATCTGTTTGTATGATCTTTAATTCTTTTCAACAGTGTCTTATAGTTTCCTGCATACAGGTCTTTTGTCTCCTTAGGTAGCTTTACCCTTAGGTATGTTGTTCTTTTTGCTAAAATGGTAAATGGGACTGTTTCCTTAATTTCTCTTTCAGTTTTTTCGTCATTAGTGTATAGGAATGCAAGAGATTTCTGTGCATTAATTTTGTATCCTGCTACTTTACCAAATTCATTTATTAGCTCTAGTAGTTTTCTGGTAACTCTTAGAGGAAAACATAGGCAGACCACTCTATGACATAAATCACAGCAAGATCCTTTTTGACCCACCTCCTAGAGAAATGGAAATAAAAACAAAAATAAACAAATGGGACCTAATGAAACTTAAAAGCTTTTGCAGAGCAAAAGAAACTGTAAACAAGACGAAAAGATAACCCTCAGAATGGGAGAAAATATTTGCAATGAAGCAACTGACAAAGGATTAATGTCCAAAATATACAAGTAGCTCATGCAGCTCAATATAAAAAAAAAAAAACAACCCAATCCAAAAATGGGCAAAAGCTCTAAACAGACATTTCTCCAAAGAAGATATACAGATTGCCAACAAACACATGAAAGGATGTTCAACATCACTAATCATTAGAGAAATGCAAATCAAAACCACAGTGAAGTATCACCTCACACCAGTCAGAATGGCCATCATCAAAAAATCTACAAACAATAAATGCTGGAGTGGGTGTGGAGAAAAGGGAACCCTCTTGCACTGTTGGTGGGAATGTAAATTGATACAGCCACTATGGAGAACAGTATGGAGGTTCCTTAAAAAACTAAAAATAGAACTACCATATGACCAGCAAACCCACTACTGGGCATATACCCTGAGAAAACCATAATTCAAAAAGAGTCATGTGGGGCTTCCCTGGTGGCGCAGTTGTTGATAATCTGCCTGCCAATGCAGGGGACACAGGTTCAAGCCCTGGTCTGGGAAGATCCCACATGCCATGGAGCAACTGGGCCCATGAGCCACAACTACTGAGCCTGCGCGTCTGGAGCCTATGCTCCACAACAAGAAAGCCTGCGATAGTGAGAGGCCTGCGCACCGTGATGAAGAGTGGCCCCCGCTCGCCACAACTGGAGAAAGCCCTCGCACAGAAATGAAGACCCAACACAGCCAAAAATAAATAAATAAATAAATAAATTTACTTTAAAAAAAAAAGGGCTTCCCTGGTGGCACAGTGGTTGAGAGTCTGCCTGCCGATGCAGGGGACGTGGGTTCGTGCCCCGGTCCGGGAAGATCCCACATGCCATGGAGCGGCTAGGTCCGTGAGCCATGGCTGCTGAGCCTGCGTGTCCGGAGTCTGTGCTCCACAACGGGAGAGGCCACAACAGTGAGAGGCACATGTACAGCAAAAAAAAAAAAGAGTCATGTACCACAATGTGCATTGCAGCTCTATTTACAATAGCCAGTATATGGAAGCAACCTAAGTGTCCATCGACAGATGAATGGATAAAGAAGATGTGGCACATATATACAATGGAATATTACTCAGCCATAAAAAGAAATGAAATTGAGTTATTTGTAGTGAGGTGGATGGACCCAGAGTCTGTCACACAGAGTGAAGTAATTCAGGAAAAGAAAAACAAATATCATATGCTAACACATACATATGGAATCTAAAAAAAACAAAAATGGTTCTGACGAACCTAGGGGCAGGACAGGAATAAAGACGCAGACCTGGAGAATGGACTTGAGGACACGGGGAGGGTGAAGTGTAAGCTGGGATGAAGTGAGAGAGTGGCATGGACATATATACACTACCAAATGTAAAATAGATAGCTAGTGGGAAGCAGCTGCAGAGCACAGGGAGATCAGCTCGGTGCTTTGTGACCACCTAGAGGGGTGGGATAGGGAGGGTGGGAGGGAGATGCAAGAGGGAGGGGATATGGGGACATATGTATATGTATAGCTGATCCAATTTGTTATACAGCAGAAACTAACACAACAATGTAAGGTAATTTTACTCCAATAAAGATGTTTAAAAAAAAAGAAAGAAAAAAAGAAAATTCACTAAAGCATTGCCCAAAGAGTGAAACTAAATATCTACCAACAGTGAACAAGATAAATAAGTTTGTATTTGTACTGTAGAACTTTTTGCAGCTGTTAAAAAGAATAAGATATTGCTCTATGTATAATATGGAATTGTTCTAATTGTCTCCTATTCACTCAGCTGGTGAGAGAGGGATCCCCTGCCCTCAATAGTAGGATGCGGCAGAACACACAATGCCCTTCACCAGACAGATGGGCTAGATGGCAGCATATTAGACATATGTACTCAAAACCTGGGGGAGGGGGACACAGCACATCATGCACTCCAGAGTAGAATGAACCTGTAGAGTGAAGACATTTCACAAATGATAGATGAATGGCCAGTAAGTATTTGAAAAGGCAATCAACATCATTAGTTACAGAGAAATACAAATTAAAACTTCAATGAGATACTATAATATGCCCACTAGAAATTAAAAGGCTGATAGTATCAAGCGCTGGCAAAAATGTTGCTAGTGAGTGTGTAAAATGGGGAATCATTTCAGAAAATTCTTTGACAGTTTTTGAAAAAGATAAACATACATCTCCCCTATGATGCAACAGTTCTACTCCTAGGTATTTATCCAAGAGAAGTGAAGACATATGTCCACAAAAAGCCTTGAACAAGAATTTTCAGAGCAGCTTTTTCAAAGCCAGACACTAGAAACATTCCAGGCATTAATCAACAAGAGAATGAATAAACCACACTTTATTCATTCACACAGTGGAACACTCCTTAGACATAAAAAGGAACTAGGTATTGATGTATGCTGAACATGGATGAATCTCAAAAATATTATGTTAAGTGAAAGAAGCCAGACACAAAAGAATATTTGTTGCTGCAAATGGCAAAATCTCTTTCTTTTTTATGGCTAAGTAGTATTCCGTTGTGTATATACACCACATCTTCTTTATCCATCCATTTATTGATGGACACTTAGGTTGCTTCCACATCTTGGCTATTGTAAATAATGCTGCTATGAACATTAGGGTGCATATTATCTCTTTGAATTAGTGTTTTTGTTTTTGTTTTTTTTTGGATATATACCCAGGAGTGGAATTGCTGGAACATATGGTAGTTCTATCTTTAGTTGTTTTGAGAAACCACCATTCTTTTCCACAGTGGTTGCACCAATTTACATTCCCACCAAAAGTGTACAAGAGTTCCCTTCTCTCCACATCCTGGCCAACAAAAGTGTATATTTTGATAATGTGGTGGATTACACAAGTTTATGCATTTGTTAACAGAAGATCAAACTGTGCTCTTAAAAGCTATGCATTTCACTTTATGTAAATATACCTCTATTAAACAAACAACTGAAAAAACTTCTATTGAGATGTTTATATGCCCAGCTGATGTGCTATTTCATTCACATGTAAACAGACACTAATAGTTTCCTTTGTGCACTTATTTTTATTTACTCTCTTCCCCCCCGGCTGCTTAGATCCAATAGAATGTCCAATACCAACATTATATTCAGCCTTCCAATTCCATATTGATCTCTATAAAATATTCTAAATATATATACAACAAAAAATGTTTAGAGTGGGAGAATTTGGAAGGAAAAAGTGTTTTCTATCCACAAAAGCTGGTAGAAGATATTATTACCCCAAATTATTTCATTTCAGAGTGATAGCAGTGGCTTTCAAGTTGGCTCCCTGGAGGAGTTTCACCTCTGGGCCAGGCAGGAGGCCAAGGAGGGTAATGAACAATGAGGACCACTCTTCATCTTCCGTTTCCAGTTGTACCAGACACCTCCCCCTTTCTCAGTTACACACACTGGAGTTTCATATAAGATCTTATTTGAGAAAAGGATTCTGATGTTAAAATTTGAAAAAGCATGCTTTGTTTCCTCCTACTTTTAATATTCTACCATTCTAAGATAGAACTTCGTGGCCTAAATCACAATTTTTGGACAAGGAGAAACTTTTGGAAGGGATTCTGGTTTTGGCAATAACCAGTAACAAGATCCCTGTCTTAGCCTGTTTGGGCTGCTATAACAGAATACCATAAACTGGGTAGCTAATCAACAATAGAAATTTACTTCTCACCGTTCTGGAGGCTGGGAAGTCCAAGATCATGGTGCCAGCAGATTTGCTGTCTGGTGAAAGCCTGCTTCCTTGTTCACTGATGGCTATCTTTTTGCTGTGGCCTCACATGGCAGAAGAGACAAGGGAGCTTTCTCAAGCTTTTTAAGTCTCATTCACAAGGGTTCCACCCTCATGACGGCATCATCTCCCAAAGGCCCCTAATACCACCTCCTGATACCATGACCCTGAGGGGTAGGTTTCAACATATGAATTTTGGAAGAACACGAATATTCAGACCACAGGAATCCCTAACCAAATGAACTCAGTTTCTTCAGCGTTCCCCTTACCTGGCGTACCTGCCCAGTCTACATCTCCTTTGAAATTGCTCCCACCACCTACTCCCAGTCCCTAGGTGTGGGTCAAGGAAGCCATGTTTGAATCATGCGACCTTATCCTGAAATTTCAGTAACAGTTAATTAGATCCAAGGGTGACCTAAGCTTAATCCAGGAAAATCAGGTCCCTCTCCCTTCAATCTAGCATTGGGACAACAAGCAATAGGTCAGTTGGCTGGTTGGAGGTAAGAGTGCAAATGCCTGAAATGAAAGGACCCATTAAGCCAGGGCTGGGGCAGACCCTGTGTAAGTAGAAGTGGGTGAGAGAATGAAACAATAAAGAGAGGCAAGGATGGGAGGACCACTTGTAGTTCTGTGAGAGGAAACAGTTCCCACCTCCTATGCCACATAACCTGCTGTGCTATACTGCCTGTCCCCTCCATTCTTTTTAGACCCTCCGTTGACTTGGGGGATTGAATGGGTTTCCAATCCTTTCAGTCCAATGGTCCTAATGATGGCACCCTCTTGTCTACTGTTTGGACAATAAGTATGTCTATAAGGAGTGATGTGGATACTAAAATAGAGTAGTGAGATCCCACTTTTGAAAATAAAGCCCAGCAAACAAAGCAAGTGTTCCACATTTGGCACCTTTTTGCAAATTAGGTGTGATGGTTAATTTGATGTGTCAATTGAAGTGAGCCATGAAGTGCCCACATATTTGGTCAAACATTATTCTGGGAGTGTCTTTGAGGGTATTTCTGGATGAGATTGACGTTTGAGTCAGTACACTGAGTAAAGCAGATTGCCCTCCCTAATGTGGATGGGCCTCATCCCATAAGTTGAAGGCCTGAATAGAACAAAAGGGCTGACTCTCCTATGAAGAGGGGGAATTTTTCCTGCCTCCAGACTCAAAACAAAACATTGGCTCCTCCTAGGTCTTGAGCCTGGTGGCCTTCAGGCTAGAAATGAAACATAAGCTCTCCTGGTTCTCAGGCCTTTGGACTTGGATGGGAGTGATCCATCAACTCTTCTGGATCTCCCGCTTGCTGACTCACCCTGCAGCTCTTGGGACTAGCCAGCTTCTATCATTGTGTGAGCCAATTCCTTACGATAAATCTTTTCTGTTTATATACATCATATTGGTTCTGTTTTTCTGGAGAACCCTGACTAATACATTAGGAAGGATGTTCCTTCTGGTTGGACACAGCCTGTGAGCAGATGGCGCCTTTGTGCAAATTAGAACAAAAGCCCCTTGCTGTCAGAGGTGGGGAGAAGCAGAGCGTGGGTTGGATGTTGGGTCTCACTTGCCCCCTTGGTTGGGCTCCATCAGACAAAGCTCAGCCTCTGGGTCTGTCAGTAGCGGCCCTCCCATACCTTGAGCCCAGGGGTCGGCAAACAAGAGCTCACGGGCCAAATCCAGGCTGCCACCTAATTCTGTAAGTTTATTGGAACACAATCATGCCCATTTGTGGCTGCTTCTGCACTACAATAGCAAAGTTGAATAGTTGCCACAAAGAGATCATATGGCCTACAAGCTGAAAATATTTATTATCTGGCCCTTTACAGAAAAAGTTCACCAACCCTTGGCTTAGCCCATGTCTGATATTCATTTCCTTTAGATCCACACTCCTAAATAATGAAATGAATCTACTACTGGGAACAGAATATACAACTCAAGTGCTGGAACTGAATGAGTACTTGGGTCACTTGGTCAACATCTGCTTAAAAACACAACATAATGCTGGGATCCGATAGGAGTTCATTTTCCCCCATGAAAGGCTGAGCAGTGTATTCTCTGGCAGGATAAACCAGGCCTACTGATTAGAAGAATACATACGATTCTGTTTCTATTTAAGGTGTGGGGAGAGAGAGAGAAGAGAAGCAAAACCCTAACCTATCAGAAGAAACTTTCAAAGTCTCACCCCAATCACAATTTGAGGAATGCTGTGTACCAGTTCCACAGTTTTTTGAAAAGGGGCCTCATCTGTTGCTTTACTACTTTTCTGTGCTGCCTCAGTGATCTTTAACAGGCAGAGGGATCGTGAATAATAATTTGGGATGAAAACACAAATTTCTTGAACTTGTTACATGATAGTGGCTTAAAATGAACTAAAATAGATGGATGGGGGGGTGTTCTGATGGGAATATCTAGTAAGAAAACACCTCTTTGCTCTAACTGTATGTAGGGTTTTGTTTAGAGTATCTTTAAGAGGGAGTAAAAGAAACTAACAAGCCCAGAGTGATTTTTTTTTTTTGCAAAGGATGAGTTAAAAAGGGATGAAATTCTGACAGATGCAAAATAACTACAATAAAAACATCACCAGAGAAAAACCAGTATGCTTCAAAGATGAGAAAGAGCATTTCACAGGAGACTAAGAGCTGTCAGCAAAGTGACATGTTCAGAAAATGCGACCATGCTCTCAATCCGTCAACCTGTGTCAAGGTTCCTGTGTCACATCTTCAGAACCGCTCTGGGCCTCTCTCCCCTATTCAGGAGGAGGTGAGCTTTTGAAATCCTGGTGGATCTTTACAAAGAAATCTGTTACAAGGATGAGAGTCCCTCCTTCCTTCCAGCCAGATGGGATGGTTCATTTTCATGCTCTTAAGAAGCTGAAGTTAGTAATATATTTCTTATATCAAGAAAGCTCTGGGTTCAGCCCATCCTGCAGCAGGAATTTCTAAACAAGTGGAGGGAGGCAAGTAAAGCCTGCAGAGCACTGTAGTTTTGGAAGCAGCCTGTAGAGGGCACTGTTAAAACAGTGTGATGGGGAAATGTCAGTAAACAGAACATAGGACCGGGAATGAAAGGTTTATTTTATTACCAGGACCAATTCCTTCCCCTCCAGTGTGCTGATAGGGATATAATTCTAAGAGAAGGGGCCCCCCTCGGCCATTTTAATTCCACTGTCCTCCTCGTCATGGCTCAGCCTTCATCCTGTTGGCCTGAGGCTCAACTTCTCTGCTTTCCCTGGCAGTGGGAGATGTGGCTGTCACTCCTCCTCTGTGCCTGTGGTCAGGGAAAGCTAAGTGTGGTGACATCGAGACACAGGTTCCAGCCACTGTGCCGGAAGAGACAAAAGCAGGGCAGATGGCAGTCAGAGCCGACCCCACTGAGGTGTCAAATCTGTGCTGGTGACTCGAATACAAATTTACTAAATATAAGGCTTGAAGCCCTGGCAGGGATTAACTTGATTCCATGCTGTTAGGGGAAACCAATAAACTGGAGAAAGCAGTTTCCACGTCTCCTGGGGTGAGTATCTCCACCCACAGCCTCTTTTGCTCAGGATAGTCTGAATCATCCTGCTCTGAAGAAATGGGTCCAATTGAGTTTCTGTGCTTGAGTCTCTCAGCCTTGGGTTCCTCTGGAATGTGCTACCTAACACTGGCTTTTTAAAAACAGATTGGAATATACACACACACACACACACACACACACACACATTCACACAGACACACATGCACATCTCCACATACATATATATACACACATACATATGTATACACATAATACATATATGCACAACACACACACATGCATGTATACACATACACACAATAAATATACACACATACACATATATACAAATATACACACATATATATGTATATACACACATATATACACACATACATACACATAATACACATAACACATATGTACATGCATATACATACGCGTGTGCACACACAAATATGTATACATGCATAATACAATATACATACATATACACATATGTACACATATATGCACATACACACATACACATGTACACAGATATACAGATACACACATATACTCCATATATGTGTGCGTACACACATGTACCCATACATATACACACAATACACATGTGTACATATAGCACATGTATATACATACACACAAATATACACACATACATATACACATATGTACACATACATACATGTATATACACACATATATGCATGCATATACACACACCTGTGTGTGTGTGTTTGTGTGTGTGTGTGTGTTCAACTGGACATTCATGTATAACTATTTCAGGGTTAACAACAGAATGTACTTTGGGGCCTGAGATGAAAATCATTGGAAAATGATTAGCTCCTAAGGTACAAAAAGCATCTGCTCTTTCTTTTTGTGACTTCCTATTGTAGTCGACGTTTGGCCCTGTATACACGTGCACTCAATAGGCAGTACTGATGTACTCAGCCCTGACTTTCTTTTCAAACCTGCTATGGTGAAGTGATGAGGGTCCTAAAAGAAAATCTTCCTGAGAACAAGCTTTTCATCAGCCTTGCCCTGCACAACTTTAGAAAAGCTAATCTGCTCTATCTTTCTGGCTCATCAGAAAGGTTGGCCTGCTGGTCTCAATCCAACAAACACTTTTCCACACTGGGTTTGTACAAAGAGCTCTATTAGGTGTTATGAGGTTACAGAGATGAATAAGATGAGGACCAAACCCTTGAAAACTTTAAATTCAGTGGGAAGAAAAGCCACACAAATGCCTGTAATATAGACTGGACAAATGCGTGCCACAATGCTGGTATAAGAGGAGTACTTCAGGAGCATGACAAAAAGAACAGTGAGCTCTTAGCAGGGAGAGAAGGAAGTGGATATGAACACAGATATGGAGAATTAACAGAATTTCCTAAGGGGAGGAAGACAGAAAGGGCAGTTTGGTTGGAACAATGGCCTGGGAAGAGGGTACGTAAGAGACAAGCACTGCCCACTGTGGCTGGCCTCCTAAGCTCGTGGAAGGACGTGGGGGAGGAGATGGACACGGGAGGTCTCGGAGGAATGCCATGCTAAGGGCTTGAATGTAACAATGTAGGGAAGGAGTTGGAAAAATTGGTGCCTGGGAGATCACAGAGAAAGAGCTGGCCACAGCCTGGCCAGGTCAGACAGGGAGGGGGAGAGCACAGCACAGGCAGAGGAGGAGACAGGGAGAGTGGAGAGGCAAGGTGGGCATCTGGGGAGAGCAGACACAGAGGAAAATTCACCCCCACTGCTTCTCCCTAGCTTCTACCCTGAGATGCCGGCTCCCTGGAATCCGCAGATTGAAAGAACCTTCTGCCTTGGAAAGAACCCAGATTCAAACCGTTCTCTCCTTTGTACATGTTTGGCAGCTGCAGAGAATTCAGCCTAGCCTTGAAGGTTTCACTGGTGGGAGCAGTGGCTTTTAATTAACTCACGTGAGGATCCGCTAAGATAGGTGCAAATTGAACGTCTCCTTTACGACCCTCGATGAGGACCAATTTCTAATTAACACAGATTCTCCCACTGCAAGCCTAGCCTTCCACCTGCTTCTCTGGTGACAGAAGCAACACTGATGTATCAGCAAGTCAGCCCTCAAAGAGGGGGTCCTGTGAGTTCCAAGAACTTGTAAAAGTCTGAGACTCACAAACGGGTTTACTCAGCAAAGGTCAATTCAAAGGGACTTGCAAATACCTTCTGCTGAAGTTGGAGAAAGGGATGGAGCTGAGGGTCAGGGGGCCTGCCGATGGTCTGAAGTAAAACTTGCCACTTGCTAGGAACGAAACTAATGAAGGCATTAGGGAGTCACTTAGGAATGGGGAGGGCAAAACAAGAATGGCCTGCATTGCTGGTGGACCAGGCGGGGGACGTGGGGATGATGTCGCCTTCTTGAGAATGAACCCAAACGGTGCACAGATTGGGTGTCACTCTCAAACTCGGAGATCAGTCCAATCTTAGCCTTTATGCACCTGCAGAATTCTTTGCAAGGAGACTTCTACTATTTCCTCGTTTTGTTTTAAGAGAGATTTAGCCTCCTCGGATTTCTCTATCCCCTCTTTCTCATGTGTGATTTTCCATAGTACAATGAACTCTTCATTCCGTTTTGAATGAAAAGTTCTATTTGGCTCGATGGTGAAGAATAAACACATTTGAAATGCCAATTTTCTTCATGCTTAATTTTTCTCTTTGTATCCAATCTGAGGAATGACAGGAAAAACCAGAGTTCTGACAAGGAGCAACCAATAACTTTCAGCAAATCCATTAATCAGGGTCATGTTTACACTTCTTGGAGTCAATGAAACATCTGCCTAAATAGGTTTTCTTAGTGTATAAAGTCATAACCATCTGTCCACATGAGATAATACGCTGCTTAGGTTTTATAAGGATGTGAGAACTGCAGGCTTATATTTTCTGTTGGAAGAGGGCTTTGGCTTCATAAAGAGTGTTGGACGTGGAATCAGATGACCTGGGCTGAGTCTCTCCTTTGACACTTGGTAGCGGAGAGGTCCTGGGCAAGTGACCTTTGATCTAGCATTTGTGGTAACTATTTCCCAGGATGCAAAGATCCTGGGATGAATGTCTAACTTCTATGATATTAAACAATAATGTCCTAAGGAACATTTGCTAAGAGTAGGGGTGGAGACTGAAACTTTAGCTCTATAGCCAGGAAGTAGCATGGCATCCGTGCTTCTGTGAAATGGGCAATTCATCAAAAGATTGGATTCTAAGAAATAGAGGGCTCATCCTGACAACAAGCTTTCAACACTACAGCAGAAAAAGAGAAAATCCCACAGGGAGAACATGGAAGCCCAAGGAAATAGAGAGGGAGAGCATGCAGGTGAAGGGTCCTGGAATCAGCCATCACTTTCCAGATCAAGTGGGTAGAAAGCAATCACCAGATGGTAGACGAGATAGAGAAATGAAGATCCACACTGGACTAGACAGATTTCCAGAGCAGCTGATTAAGGATTAACACAAATTCCCTGGCATGGAGAATTTAAAGACATATATCAGAAAATACTATATAATCCCTTCTAGTTTACTGTATATACACTGGTTATAATCCTCTTTTCAAAATGTGGCTTTAGTGGCTCAACAGAGCCCTTCACCATCTTCACAGCATTACCATTTTTCAAGGACTCCCCTAGATGCTGACATTTAATAAATATGTAGGCCAAGTGGACCTCATCTAAGTCTTAGAATCAAGGTTCAGGTACCCAGAGAGGGCAAAGCCAGGGAAACTAACTCGCTTTAAAAACTGTCTTAGCAAGACATTTCTGGCAGGGTGAGCCATCCGTGACAAAAACAAGCTGATGTGTCACCTTCAAGGTGCTGTCCTTCTGCCAGGCACTCTTGCCCACGCTTCTAGAATGCTCAGCCTTCTAAAGTACCTGACCTTCTTTCCCCCAGGCCTCCCTCCTAACTTCATCCTCTGTATCTCCTCGGCCAGCAACCCTCACTACAGCCACCACTGCATACAAGACTTATCCTCTCTGCTCAACATGCATCCTCTCTCCCCAGATCATGACTCTGACCTCCCTCCAGCCTGCAGTTTCATCTTTCCACTTGGACTTTGCGACTCTGGAAGACTACTAGGGTTATTCCTTTCCCACCCCAACCAGACCAATATGACCTTCTATTCTGCTTATTACCCCTAGGGGCAGCCCCCCAGCTAACCTATCCTAGTATTTAACCTACCCGGTCAACTATCAAGTCGATTTCCAGCACTGGATCCCTTTCACTCAATAGTATCATGGAATGAATTTCAGTATTACGGTGTTACCTGAGAAGCCAAGACACCAGATAATGGAAGAGTCCTAAAAGTAAGAACTGAGTTTTCTAGTACCTTCTGAAGAACAATTCTTGACTTATAAAAGTGTACATATATAATATTTATGTTATCCTACCAGCTAAAGAGAAATTTTGGCTCATGTCTTAAACCAGGGGAAGCACAGGCACGGGCAGAGCAGGTGTCCCTCTCTGCCTCTGTGTTCTATCCTGTCTTCCAACCCCTCTCCTAGTGGCAAGTTGTAGACTTGGAAATCCCAACTCTGTTACAGTCACATATTAAGGCTTTCTGGCAATTTGGGCATTTCAAATGGTTTAATGAACCCTGTTATCTGAAGAGAGTAACACATTGACTATCTGTCACAGTGAACTGAAAACCAATCGATGCTTATCTTCTGGTACCCAGTCACCAATCAGTGGACAGGTTCATATGAAGGTCAGCTATGTTTGATGGAAAGAAGTGACAAACGGGACCTTACTGCCATCACGTCCATGTCTTGTGGATGCCACAACTCAAAGGTCTGCACCACAGCCAGGGTCCTAGCAGTCCTTACTGACGTCCTACAAGTTTCTCATTTTTGTCCTCACCTTTTCCATTTCAAGTCTGGAATACATGAATGATCCAGAACACAATAATCTTTAAAAAGAGCTAAATGTCTAGGAGTGCCCTATAACTGATGATACCTTTATATCAGCTACAGTGATTTTATTTTTATTTTTATTTTTTTTGCGTTACGCAGGCCTCTCGCTGCTGTGGCCTCTCCCGTTGCGGAGCACAGGCTCCAGACGCACAGGCCCAGCAGCCATGGCTCACGGGCCCAGCAGCTCCGTGGCATGTGGGATCCTCCCGGACCCGGGCAGGAACCCGCGTCCCCTGCACTGGCAGGCGGACTCCCAACCACTGCGCCACCAGGGAAGCCCTACAGTGATTTTTTAAAAACACAAATGAGATCATTTCAGTTCTGCATAAAATCTTTCAATAGCTTCCCTTGTACTGTGTATAAAATTCAAATCCCTCAGTGTGGGCTACACCACCCTGCAGGATCTGGCTCTTCTCTACCTTTCCAGATGCATGGGTTACCAGGCTGCTCAGCAACCTCCAGCCACTCTTCACTCTGTACCTCAAGCACATCACACTCATTCTGCCTCAGGGTCTTTGCACTTGCAATCCTTCTCCTACAATGGGCTTCCTCCAGATTTTCACATATTTGCCTCCTCAGGCCTGTCTCAAAAAGTCACCTGCTCACAGAGGTCTTGCCTGACCAACCTGCATAAAGAGGGCCCCTCCCCTAGACACATGATCCCATCACCTCCTTTTCTTATTTTTTTTTTGTGTGTGTGTGTTACACGGGCCTTTCACTGTTGTGGCCTCTCCTGTTGCGGAGCACAGGCTCCGGACACGCAGGCTCAGCGGCCATGGCTCATGGGCCCAGCCACTCCGCGGCATGTGGGATCTTCCCAGACCGGGGACCGAACCCGTGTCCCCTGCATCGGCAGGTGGACTCTCAACCACTGTGCCACCAGGGAAGCCTCCTTTTATTTTCTTTATTGCCTTTATCACTCTAGTAGTAGAAACTCAGTATCATTTAAATTCATGAAATAAATGTGTCTAGTGCCCAGTGGTCACTCCTGCCCCAAGAATCTGGTTTTACTTCTTACTTTTTAGCTTGCTACATATGCCTTACTCTCTGCATTAATACACCAGTAACTATGTCTGTAATAACAGCAACCAATAACTTTCAGCAAATCCATTAAATTAGGATCAGTGTCACGTCTGCACTTCTTGTTATCGCCTAAACATCTGCCTAAGTAGGTTTTCTTAGTGTATAAAGTCATAACCATCTGTCCACATGAGATAAGGTACTCCACTTATGTTTTGTAAGGTTGTGAGAACAGCTGGCTTACATTTTCTGTTGGAAGAGGCCTTTGTATAAAGAGTACTGCACAGGAAGTCAGAAGACCTCGGCTGACATTTGGTAGCAGAGATCTCGGGCAAGTAACCTCCATTTCAACATTTAGAAAAGGGAAATCATAAACACTTCCCAGGATGCAAGTGAATGTACAGCTTCTATTACATTGGGCATTGAGCGATTAGGTAATAAATTATTGATTGATTTGCTTTGATCTGTCTCTTCTCACTACACTGTAAGCTCCATGAGAGCAAGGACATGGTCTCTGTCTTTGTAACTGTGTCCGCAGTGTGGGGAACAGCTCCTGGTATAGAGTTGCTGCTCACTACATTTGTTGAGTAACTACATTAGCAGTTGGTCATTGCAATTGTTCTGGGAGACAAATACCTCACCCCACTTCACATGTGCAGAGCCTGAGGTTACAAAAGGCTGGTCAGGATGGCAAACCTGAGACTACTCCACCACGCACATTCTTTGTACCATGATGTGATGGTTAATTTTATGTCACGCCCAGCTTGACTGGGCTACAAGGTACTCAGATGGCTTGTCAAACACTATTCTGGGTGTTTCTGTGAGGCTGCTCTTAGATGAGTTTAGCATTTAAATTGATAGATTGAATAAAGCAGATTGCCTTCTCTAATGTGGGTGGACCTCATCCAATCAGTTGAAGGATGGAATAGAGCAAAAGGCCAACCATCCCTTGATTAAGAGGGAATTCCTCCTGCCTGACTGCCCTTTGAGATAGGACATTTTTTTTCCTGCCTTCAGACTTGAACAGAAACACTGGCTCATCCTGGGTCTTGAGCCTGCCGGTCACTGGACTGGAACTACACATTGACTCTCCTGGGCCTCCTGCTGGCTGACTCACCCTTTAGATCCTGGAACCTGTCAGCCTTCACAACTGCATGAGTCAATTCCTTCTAATGAATATCTTTGGCTCTTTATAGGTCTGTTTCTGGGCCATCAATTGTTCATCTCAGTCTGCTAATGGCTCCCATCTCCCCTGACCCAAGACACAATTTCTCTTTAGAGACTTTGGTGGCCTTGTAATGTGTCAACTTGGGTAGGCTCAACTACAGTTACCAGAATTTCCTGCTTTATATGCTTCTGACTAGAATGGGCCGTAAGAGGCCTTCATGTGTGAAATTTAGAGGGCAGAAGTGAAAGAGCAGCTTTACTAATATACCCTATATATCCATCGATGCCAGGAAAAATCCTCCTCATGCCTCATGGCTGATTTTTTTTAAAAAGCCATTCATTTATTTATTTGGCTGCATCGGGTCTTAGTCGCAGCACGCGGGATCTTTTGTTGCGGCATGCAAACTCTTTGTTGTGGCATATGGGATCTAGTTCCCTGATCAGGGTTGAACCTGGGCCCCCTGCATAGGGAGCACTGAGTCAGCCACTGGACCACCAGAGAAGTCACCTCAAGGCTGATTTTCTTTTTTGCTACTAGCCAGAGAAAACTCTCTTCTTTTAAAGGGTTCACGTGATTAGGTCAAGCCCAGCCAAATAATCCCCCTGCCATAAAGTCTGTGTCACATAACATATCTGACCACAGAAGTAAAATTCATTATACTCCTAGATCCAGAGATTATGCAAAGCTGGTACACCCTCGGAGGCTCTCTCAGAACTCTGCTTACTACAGTGCCCTTATTAAACTCATGACAATGTAGAAACCTACAGGCAAGACTCACTCTTATGCATTGTTCTTGGTGTATAGAGTAATTGCTTTCACTCATAGGGCTTTTCTTCTTCTACCTTCTCTTTGGGCAAACAACACTCATGTTCTCATTAATGATTAAGTAACACAGATTAGGGCACTATAGAAATGACAAATTTCTCCTTTCCCTTAAAATTTGTATTTATTATATCATTTAATTGCAAAATTAATACATGCTCTTTAAAGACATGTTTAGAAAATCAGAGCAGTAGAAGTAGTAATCCCACTGTATCTAACTATAATCATCACACAAGACAAACAAACGTTTTGTTAATTGCTGACCTGCCCACAGTTGATGCTACAGTGCTTTTGGCATTTGCTGGAACCAGGGTGGCAAACTTTCACTCTGGTGGGTGAGAATAAATTTTCTGTTAAAGGAAACAGTTGTGTTCTTGCTAATTAACCCAGAAAGTGGTTAATCATGATGGCAGGGAACCAGGTAAGCTGCATTTGTTTCCTACTGTTGCTTTAACGAATCATTACAAACTTAGGGGCTTAAAGTAACACACATTAATTCTCTTACAGTTCTGGATGTCAGAGGTCTAAAATGGGTGGCAGGGCTGTGTCCGTCCTGGAGGTTCTAGACTAAAATTCATTTCCTTGTTTTTTTTTTTTTTTTTTTTTTAGCTCTTAGAGGCTGCCTGCATTCTTTGGCTTGTGGCCCCTTCCTTCTTCAAAGCCAGCAGTAGCATCACTCTGACCTCTGCTTTCATCACTATAACACCTTCTCTGACTCAACCTCCTGTCATCCTCTTATTGACTACATTTGGCCTATGTGGATAATCTGGGGTAATCTCCCTACCTAAAGATCCCAAACTTACTTACATTTGCAAAGTTCCTTTTGCCATATAAGGTAATATATACAGAGGCTCTGGGCATTCGGACGTGGACATCAATGAGGGCCATCATTCTGTCTGCTGTGTGAGCCTTGGGACTGACGAGAACAAATTCCTGTGGCCTTTGGTTTCACTCTTGGAGGCAATGGAAGGTCTAGAGTGGTGCCAGTGGTGAGGATTGAGCTGCCTTAATCACGCGGTCACTTGATGGCAGGAAGCAGAACCCCCAAGCCCCAGATGCAACACTGATGGGGGCTTGGTTTGAGAGCTCATGAACATGCACCTGAGTTACAATCACACTGGTGGGAGATGAGAGATCAAGACTAATCTGACAGACTCAATCAAGTAGAGCATGATTCTACTTCTTAGGTCAGAGGGGAAAGACGTTTCTGCACCCAATGTGGATTGATACTAGAACTGCTCCTAATCCACTGTCTTTGCCACTAAAGGGTTGCCTGGGGGTAAATGCCTCTCTGGGACACTCTTAACTGCGTGTAACATGGGAAGGAATGACCCCCTCCCTCAGATCTCTAGGACTAATTTGGACATTGCCCCCAATTGTGTGAACTTTCCTAGTCCAATATTAGCACAGTTTCATGGGGAGGAAACATTGATGTTCAGTAGCAATAAATGGTTCCAAATTGTTACGTACTTGAGTGGAAAGTATTTGCCCTTTTGCAACTAGGCATGTTTCCATATACACTCCTGATGAAATTCCACTTCCATCTGCACATACCAGGGTCAAAGACGTCTTTTTTACACTTCTTGTTAAGCTGAATTGATGATTCTGTAAATGGATGCAACTCCATGTACCTGCCATACTTAATGTATTCAGGTCTCCCCTCAGCCACCCAAAGTTATTCTTCGAGCAACTACAAAGGTGACATTTCCTAGGTGTCCTTTAGGCCCACTCTGGGGGATAAAGGTCACCACGAGAGATTACACTTGAGGCATCAGAAGCCAGTAAGTGAAACTAACACCTTCGTAAGGCAGGGATGTTTATCAGCAGCTGGTAGCCATATTTCCTCTCATCTTGTATTACTTTAAATCTTAATGGGGCCCCTGCACTATTCCACAGCTTATCCACACTGGCTGCACAGTGCCACTTATTTCCTGTGTCTATACCACTTGCTTCCTTGCCACCTATACTCCTGCTGTGTTAGCTGTTGACCCAATTTAATGCCTAGCTGGAAACTTTCCTTTCAGTTGTGATTAAAGGGAAAAAAGGAAAGAAGAGGTGATTCAGTTACTTGCATATGTATAGTTCTTTGATTAAAGGAAAAAAGGTAATGAAGGAGGAAGTTGTCTAATGACCCACATACATACGTAGTATTTCTTCTTAGGCTTGGGTTTCTTGCCCATAATGCAAGCTTCAAAAAGCAGAACCAACCTTCTCAAGTCACTCTAGAATCCTCACTTTCAATTACGTGTGACCTCATGCATCTCCAAGTCGATTTTCTTAAAGCCGTGTTTCAACTGTAGAGCCAGTTTTATCTCTACTTCACCTCATCCACTGGCATGACTCTTTTGGCATAATTTCAGTTAAGAAAAAAAGACTGGGGGCAGACACTGTGCATTACAGTCATCAGGGGCAAGATGATGGGGCTGGCCCAGGACGGGGTAAAAGGGGTACAGAGTCTGAGTTGTAGATAGACAACATTTTGTACACTATTCTAGCATTTTGATGCTGTAGCGATGGCAGGACATTTTCAACAGGCCAGTCTTTCTCCGTTTTTGTACATTTGTTAGTAAAGAGCCATGGAGAGCTAGAAACTGAAAGGGGATTTGAGAACATCTAATTCACCACCTTCATTGTATAGAGGATGCAGTGGAAATCCAGAGAGGTCTGATGACTTGCCCACAGTCAGCTGGCTGTTTGTTTACAGAAGAGAAACCAAAATCTAAGTCTTTTGATTACCAGGCAAGTGCTATTCCCATATAACATGGTGCCCCTTCCTTCCCCTTTGGATCCGTAGCCCCAGTTGCACTGGGTAAGGTGAGATGAGGTCACTCCTGGCAAAGGCCATGTAACCCTCCTCTCACCTGGGCCCAAAGTGCATATCTTTAGCCCTTACCCTACTGATCGCAATCTGTGGTTTTGGAGGATGGATGAGAGTCTGTGGTAGGCAGAATAATGCTCACCCCCCCACCCATCAAATATGTCCATATCCTAAGCCCTAGAACCTGTGAATATGTTAGGTCACATGGCAAAAGGGAATTAAGGCTGTAGATGGAATTCAGGTTGCCTGTCAGCTGCCCTTAAGGTAGGAAGATTATCCTGCACCATCCAGGTGAGCTCAAGGTAATCACAAGAATCCTTAAAAGTAGAAGGAGGCAAAAAAAGATGAGTGACGCTGTGTGAGAAGGACTCGACCCACTGTTGCTAGGTTTGAAGAGGGAAGAGGACCACAAGCCAAGAAATGTGGGCAGCCTCTTGAAGCCGGAAAAGGCAAAATTCCCCCTAGAGCCTCCAGAAGCAACATACCCTGTCAACACCTTTATCTTAACTCAGTGAGACCCATGTCAGACTTCTGACCTCCAGAACTGTAAGATAATAATTTGCGTTGTTTTAAGCCACTACTTTTGTGATAGTTTGTTATAGTAGCCGTAGGAAACCAATACAAAGTTGGAATGACTCCACACAAATTGTTACAAATTAAAATGTTCCATTCTCCAACCAGCTCCTTTTGACTCTTGACCAGGTGTGAACCTGGTCAGATCGACAATGGAAACAAGGGGGATGGATTCAACAGTTTCTCACGCTCTCAGAGACACAACCTCTCCTTCCCCTGACCTCCCAACACGTTGTTGGTGCTACTTCTCTTGCACCGTTAACAACCTGATTGATAGGCCTGGGCTTTCCAACAACAACTTTTTCATCCATCCACCAGCATAACGCTTGGAAACAGTAGGTGGCCCATGAATGCTTGTAGAACTGAAATGCAGTCCTAAAGAGAATGGCTGAATGTTTTTCGCAGTTCTCAAAGAAACAGGCACACAGCACATAAATAAAGGAAAGGGATTCTACCTAACTTTTGGTGTACTAAAGAGTTTATTTTGGCAGAATGAGGGCTGGGGTAAGGTGTGACTGCATGAAAGGGAGAATTCGTGGCCTTTGATATATTATAGAGTTCTTTAATGACTCATCCTCCCTAACTGCCCCAAAACAAATGAAGATGTATTTTGAGGCCTGGTTGACAGGCAGCATTGCAAGTCCAAACTATTGTTGCTGCAATGGGACAGCTTGTCACAGCAGCCTAATTTATTCTCTTTCTCTGAAAGCCTGGCACCAGCTCTGCAACTGAAATTGCTTTTGTCTGAGTCTCAACTATTACCACCAACCAAGCCAAAATGTGTACTCATTGTGCGCTGTCTGGTTGCATGCTAATTGTGGCCGTGTCCTCAGGTGACATCTGAAAGGCTGGACAGTTGACAATGAACAACACATCCTAGTCTTTGCCCACTCTCCTCTCTCCCACCCTTTCCCCGTGGCAGTTCCTGGGATCATGCCATTTCATTTCCTTTCTCTTTATATGACTCCCTGCCTTGGAGGAGTCCATTTGTTCTGGCCGTCACCCAGTCATTCTTTTGCATGGACCAACACTGTGAGCATGAACCTCGTTTTAGATGATGGCTGAGTCCCAGAAAAGTTGCACAGGAGCTGACATCTTGCAAACTAGAGCATTGTGAAGGCAAAGAGGAGAATGTGGCAGAGGGAAACCTGATCTAAATTGTCCCCAGTTGCCTTGGTCTCCTCTCCTAGCCCCTCCTCCAGGAAATCTCTCCAGATTTCTGCTGAATGGTTTCCCCTGCATAGCTTTTCACTTGCAACTTTTTTTGGCATGTGCAGCGAATTCTGGCTCTTTGTTTTCTTCTCCCTCCGAAGTGTAAACTTCCTGAGGGCAAGACGTATACACCCTTTTACCTTTCCTATTCTCTAACAACACTACAGCATAGTTTCCACAGTAGGGACTCAGTCCATCTTTGGTGCATTAAATTAAAGGTGCATGGCGCTTCATCGAGATAAAATGTGTATGTGTGGAGTCAGGGAGGGAAGAAAAGAGGGAGCGAGAGAAAGAAAGAAAGAAAGCATGAGCTCTTTTTAATATGTATTTTCTCTATAAAGTTAAGGAAGTGCTGCTCTGGAGGGAGAAAATATTCTGTCCTATTTTATATCACCCATAAAATCATATATTAAAACATATATTATTCAAAATCTCATACTAAAAGGGAAGTCAACCAATTCTTACTAAAATGTGGTGATTGTGACATTAAAACACATCTGTACTGAGTTTCTTATTAAAAATCTTGGGACTTCCTTGGTGGCGCAGTCGTTAAGAATCCACCTGCCAATGCAGGGGACACTGGTTCAAGCCCTGGTCCGGGCAGATCCCACAGGCCGCAGAGCAACTAAGCCCGTGGGCCACAACTACTGAGCCTGCGCTCTACAGCCTGCGAGCCACAACTACTGAGCCCATGTGCCACAACTACTGAAGCCCGCACACCTAGAGCCCGTGCTCCACAACAAGAGAAGCCACTGCAATGAGAAGCACACGCATAGCCCCCACTTGCAGCAACTAGAGAAAGCCCGCGTGCAGCAATGAAGACTCAACACAGCCAAAAATAAATAAATAAATTTATTAAAAAAAAATCTTAAGGACAGGATCACACTCATTAGAAGTCCATCTAGATTTAGAATGTTTTTCAATATCTCGAACACCTTTACGTCTTCGAGGCTGTGGACTTAGGACATGGAAGGGTATTCCTTTCCCATACACACTTAGTTCCAATCTTACGCAATAAGCAATAGCTTGTTAATGTTGATCAAGCCAAGTTGGTATCTTAACATTTACCCCTTCATTCAAGATAGAATTTGAACTTGGAAGCTCACACAAATCCACAGAATCCTAAGATTTCCAGCATGAAGATCTCCAATGTAGTTCTAATATTTCTTGATAGACTGTCTTAATTGATCTCTGTGTGAAGTTAACTTTACCAAACAGAAGTGTCCATTGATTAGGGTGACTGTGGATACAGCTGTATGTGCACAGAAGTGTAGTGGCCTCTGATGTTGGCAATAGCAGCTATTCTCTTAGAACTAATTTATCTAACAACGAACTTCAAACTAAGGGAGAGCTCAGCACTCAGTGTGATTTTGTCTTTAGTTGTGTCAACAAAGCATACTGACATGCAACTGAGTACAGAACATCACATCTTGGACTGTGAGGAAGTAAAGGAAAAGTTAGTTCTGGTTTTCAGAGAGCTTGTGTCTTTGATACACATTCAGAAGAAGGGAACACAAACTAAGCAGTAGGTTCTTGTATTTAAGAAGAGGTATTTAACCTCAGTGGGCCAAATGATATAACATTTTTGATGTGGAAAGAAGGGTAATGATTGTCTACTAACTTGCATAATTTATAGACAGGAAAGTTGATGACCAGAGAGATGACATCCACAGCCCAAGGACACCCCATATCTGCAAATCTTATATCTGTGTCTCTGGGACACAGAAACAATTTTTCATCATGAGATCAGCCTTTGTAGTCACAGAATATCAAAGTCCAAATGGATGTCAGAAACCAGGGGTCAATTTCCTCCCCTGTAAATGCATTCTTCAGCTATTTCCTGAAATGAGCTGTTTTCTATCAAAATGATCATATAAAAATTAACCAGCAGAATAGTGAGCATCTGGAAAGAGCAGAGATGCTTGGATTTAAAGTCCTAAGATTGAATAATCTATTCATTTACCATTCAAGTTTATTGAGCATGTACTATGTGCCAGGCATTGTGAGAGGTACTAGGAACCCAGCACTGAATAAGGCAAATAGAAGTCATGTCCTCATGGAACTTACATTCTAGCAGGAGACAGACAATAAACAAATACATGAGTAAAATATGCAGTGTGCCAGATTATGAATAATACTATGGGGAAAAATAAAGTGCTGTGGAGGAAAGAGGAATTCTGGGTGTGGGGGGAGGGAGTGGGAAAGGTTTTTACACAGGATCATCATTAAAAAGGCATCGTTCCAGCAAAGACACAAAGAAGGTTAGACAGTAAATCATGCAGTTCCCTGGAACAAGAGTGTACCAGGCAGAGGGAGGAGCAAGTACAAAGGCCCTGATTATTCAAGAGACACCATGGAAACCAGTGTGACTGAAGTAGAGTGAGCAAGCATGGGCAATGATGGGCAGAGGGATAATGCGGGTAGGAGGCAGGTTGTAGCCCCTGTATAGACTTCTGCTTTTATTTGGAATGACATGGGATTTCCAGTCAAGAGTCTGATTTGATGTATCTGCCCGTGTGCTGGAGATTGACTTTAGGGGAACAAGGGCAGAAGCAGTGAGACCAGGGACAAGGCTATCACAGTGGTCCAGGAGAGAGATGATGCTGGCTGGGAACAGGGTGGGAGTGAAACAGGTGATAGATTCTGGGTGTATTTTAACAGAGTAGTGGTTACCAGAGGGGAAAGGGGTGGGGGAAGGGCAAAATGGGGAAGGGGGTCAACAATATGGCAGTGGACGGAAAGTAGACTTTTGGTGGTGAGTATGATGTAGTGTATACAGAAGTCAAAATATAGTATTGTACACATCAAACTTATATGATGTTATAAACCAGTAAAAAAGAAAACAAAAAGAAAAGTGAAGCCAGCAGGAATCCACTGCTAGACTAAAAGAAGGATGCAAGAGAAATACAGGAGAGGTAGAGTCACACCAAGGTGTTTAGTATGAGCATTGCAGGACCATCCACTGAAGTGGAGAAGCCTGAAGGAGTATGTTTCGGCAGGAAGATCAGGTCTAGTTACCAGCTGTACATCACTGGGCAAGTCGCTTAACCTTCCCGCACCTCCATTTCTCCCTCTGTATTCGGTAATGCCTGTTTACAGAATTGTTGTAGATTCAGCCAGGATGACATGTAAGGTGGCACCTTTCCTGGTATAAAGTGTAACACTGAAGGATGTTATCACCTTGCGGGGAAGGATTCTCCTACAGCTGTCCTGCCTACCCATCTCCCCTCTCCCAACCATCCTTCCTCACCTGAAATCTTTCTCTCTCTGAGCCAAGGGTAAATGAATCACCGCTGCGAAGTCTATTAGAAATCACGAGTAACTTACAGTAACCAGCGGATGAAATCCTATTTTGGAGAAGAGTGACTGAGAAGTCACATGCCACAGAGCCAGTGTTCAGCGCCTGGATGCAGCCTCTTTCTCACTGATTTGTGATGCAGAGTAGGAGGCAGTCAGAGAAATATCATGGGTGTGCTATGCCATTTCCCTCAGGTGGAAACCGCCCAGGAGAGAAAGTTCATTGCCTATCAAACAGTGAGGGGAGACTTTTAAAAAATTGCTATGGAATTTAAAAGAAAAAAAAATAGCATAGAAGAGGCAAAGAGAACAGGAAGTTCCCAATATGGTATCTTAGGGAAAAACTCACCTTTTGGTACCAGCTTGTCATTCTTATGTTAACATGAGAGGGTCACCCAAGGCGGGGCCATATTCCAAAAGGTGAGCTCGCTAGGAGCTGGAGTGGCTATTCTGAATGACTGTCTGCTACAACGTCCTGGACGCTAGACTAGCGTCGCTAGGCTAACTACCCGACAATCCTAAATGTCAGCAAATTTCAATATATAAAACATAAATACTCTAAAAACCATGTGTAGAGTAATTAGGGGGAAATGAGCACTCCTAAAAGCTAAGTCAGATTCTTCCGATAAATGTTCAGACGTAGTGTGTGTGAGTGTGTGAATATGTATGTCACTGAACCATCAGTGGCTCCAGAAACTAAGACAATGACAGAAATAACCATATTCTACGCTTCAGGGTAGAAATTAATTGGCTATGGGGATGAAAATAATTTTTATTTTTTAAATTTTTGCTTGTCTTAAGAATCAGTAATATACAGTGGGCTGAAAGAAGAGATTCAAGTGTTAGGGATATTCTAGCAACAGAAGTCTTTCATTCTTCTCCCACTTCAAGTAATGAGTGTCTTCTCCGACTTTTAATAAGTCATTGGCTCCATGGAGTTGGAATGACCCAAAATATACTTGTTGCCGATGCTCATAATGGTTTGCATCTTTCTCCCTTGTCACATCAGAACCCAACCAACCCATGGGCTATATAAAAACAGGAGGTAGAATGGATTTGGCCTGCAGGCCACAGTTGCTGGCCCCTGGTCTAAGATACTATGATGTGGTGGGTAAAAGAGACTTCACTGAACCTGGCTCAGGCTTGATACGGTTGAACCCTGGGGAAAAAGAACAGGGCCTCATATCCCCCAGCCTGTCATACCTGGGAAGAAATCTAGAAATGCCTATCAGCTCAGTTCTGAGCCCCCAAGCTGTGAGATTAGAAGAAGTATCCCTAAATTGTTCCCAAAAGCTCTGACACCTCTTCGAGAAAGTGGTTAGAGAGGAAAACTCTCTTTCCTTCAACTCTTTTCATTTCAACGAGTATTTCTTGAATCCTGTCCTAAGTACCAAAGATTTATGAGACAATCTAATTTGGAGAAAGCAGCATAATATAGAAGAAGGTCGGATAACAAAGAAGGCAAGTGTGAAGATTAAAGACGGTGGCCAACTCTGCTATACCACCCGTTAGGAGGTGGGTTCCAGGTTCTCTTCCCTTAAAGCTGGGAGGACGTTCTAACTGCGTGGCCATCAGAATATGGCAGAAGTGATTCTGGGCCCAGGCTTAGGACACCTGGAGCTTCCACTTCCTTTCTCTTGAAATGCTCCCTCTAGGGGAAGCCAGCTGTCATGCAATCAGTCTGAGACAACCAAGTGTAGGTGTAGGTGGTCCAGGGAACATTCCAGCTGAGCACACCTTCCAGCCGCCCCACCAAGGTGCCAGGCATGTGAGTGAAGCCGTTTAGCATCCTCCAGGTCACCCATCTGCCAACTGAAACCACCAAGTGACCTCAATTGAGATCCACAAGGAGCAAAGAAACTCCTAGCTGAGCTCTGCCAGAATTCCTGATCCACAAACACAGGAGACATGATAAAATGTTTACTGTTTGTTTTTTTTTTTCTTTTTGCAGTACGCGGGCCTCTCACTGTTGTGGCCTCTCCCATTGTGGAGCACAGGCTACGGACACACAGGCTCAGCGGCCATGGCTCACGGGCCCAGCTGCTCCGCAGCATGTGGGATCTTCCCGGAGCGGGGCACGAACCCTTGTCCCCTGAATCAGCAGGCGGACTCTCAACCACTGCGCCACCAGGGAAGCCCCACAATGTTTACTGTTTTAGGCCACTAAACTTTGGTGTAGTTACACAGCGTAGATAAGGAGAACAGCAAATATGAAGAGATGCGCTCCCTCTCCCTTACTGCCCCCAAAAGTGGCATGGCTGAAATTCAGAGAAGGAAAAGATCAATATGGGATGGAGTAGGTAGGGAAAGCTATAGGAAGGAAAGAAACTGGAGACTGGGTTGAATCTGAAAGGGAGGCTTTGTATGGGCAGGTGGCTCCCAAGAGGTCTTCTCTGCCCTCCAGTACACGGATCAGCACCTGGCAGGAAATCCTCCATTTGAACCACCAGGGCTGTGGCTGAACCAGGTGGCAGATTCCCCATGAAGTGGAGAGAAACATGGGGTCAAGCGGCTTGGACCTGTAATGCCGTCTTGCTGCCAAAGATCCTTGGCATTCCAATTTTCTGATGCCTCATTTTTGCAAAGATGCTGAGTCCTGTGTCACCATCTTAACCAACCACATTTTCAAAAACAGCACTAGATTTATCAGTCCCAAAGTGTTTCCCAGATCAGGGCATTGCCTATGCACATAGCCAACCCTAAACTCCTCATACAGAGTATTTGAAAAGTCAATTCCCACAATTCTAATAAGACAGCCGCCCCTAATTCCATTCTCCCACCTCCATGGCAGCATGTATGTGATCATCTGGATTTACCAGAAGATGCTCTAAATCCTTCCTCCAGCTCCCTCCCGGCAGGCAGCAGAAAGAGGTGCAGCAAATTCACCCATGACAGTTGCCAGGCACCAGTGTGTAGCACTGAGAAGTTCTTGAAAACATGACATGCTGAGATACAGCAAAGACTCTTCGCTCTGACAGATGGGATAACAGAGACATCGTGATGGTAAATGGTTGACACAAGCTGCAGGAACATTAGCAAAACTAGAATCAGTTTTGCCCTCTGCCTCTCCCTGGGAGAGACCAAGCATTGCAAACTTAAAAGTTCTCTTGAACGTCATGGTTCCAAGCGGTAAACTAATTTATTTTTGGATGCTTGAATTGCTTTCACTCCTGGTAAGAGTGTTCTCTAATTTCTGTGCTCAAAGACAAAAAAGATGTGGAAAATCCTTTGGTGAAAACCCTACAAGGGGTTTGAAATAGAAAGTTATGAATGAGTTTCACGCTGACCTCATTTCACGTGGTAATAACCATTTTTGGTGAGAATGCTTTCCTTTCCCTGGATGGTAAGTAGTACTTAAAAAAAAAAGAGTAAAAAAAACTTTTAATTTCAGGTATTGTGGCTTTCTAACTCTTTGCCCACCAGGAACCTCTCAAAGTGAAGATATCAGCACAAAATTGGTTTTTCTTTATAGTTATCTACCCCCCACAGATACACTCATATACTTGAAACACTGGAAGGTACTGCTTTAAGTTCTTTAAGTTAAAATGTTTTGTAAGTTTTAAATTTCATGGAGACCAGTCAGAGCTACTGAGATTCCAACAGAGGTATTCACAAGTACCTACTATGTACAAGCAAATATAGGTCCAGAACCCTTGTTTACAAAGGATAAGAGGCCAGACAAGAAATTCAGGCAAGGCTTTATTGAGGTCCCTGCTGCAGCAGAGGGGAGCGAAAACAGGTAACAGCTTCCCTTGCTCACTCCCTGAGAGGGGGGTCCGAGCCAGTTCCTTATATGGGGTGAGGGTAGGGGTGTGTCCAGGGGTTGGGCCAAGAGGTGGCTTACGTAGTTTGCCCACCCCTTTGGTGGTGTTGAGTTCAGGGGGCATGTGCAGTACCCTGCTTTTGCTCCTGACACCCTGTTTCTGCTCCCAGCTCTTCAGAAGTGGCAGTTGGGTTTTTGGTCTTTTTGTATCTTGTTGTGCATAATTTGCCCCAACTGCCCATGCACGCAGTTATATTTAGTCCCTCATAGTTTCTTTGTATTTTTTTGCTGGAGGAGAAGTTTGTCCAGGTGCAAGCACTGCAGCAAAGGGTCCCAGGTCCCAGGTCCCAGCCTGTCTCACGGCTACTTAGACTTTCTCTATTCCCACTTAGTGTCAACACGGACATGTTTCCCTGCAGAAATGTTAACGAGCTAGAATCTGGGTGTTGCCCCAGATCCTGCTACGAGTGTCTATATACAGAGCTATATCTGACTCCAAGAGGTTCAGATGGGGGATCAGACCCCTGCATCCACAGGAGAGGGGCCACACAAGGTGTGCAGTTAAGAGCAGAGCAGAGTGAGGATGGGGGAGGAGGACAGAGATGCAGGCCATCCCTATAGACAGCCTGCAGGTGGCAAAGAAGTGGGAGCCAAGTCTGCTGATGGTGACAAGGCTGCGTAATCTGAAGGATCTGCAGAGAGACACCTGCAAAGGTCAACGTGATGCCAACTGGCTTTCCAAAAGATTCTAACAACCTTAAAATAGAATCTCTTCAAATATGATTAAGGCAAACTAATTTGAACCTTCCCTGAACTATCAATAATTACAAAATTATAGAAGTTAAAAAAGGACAAATAAATTGTCTCATCTCAGAATCTTAGAAGGGCAAGACCGTGGCATGTCTTACAGTTTAAACTGCCCAGAATCTTCTCTGTTTGAGAGCTGGGCCTCTCCCACCTGCAGGGGTCCAGGCCATCAGCAAGTATCCCTACCCCACGTTGGGGCAATCAGAGCTGATCTTTGGGAGAGACTGTCCCTCCTTTCAAAGTCGCAAACGTTAAGAACTGGGTCAGCCTGAAGCTGCCCCAGGTCACCAATGCCACCACAGGGAGAGGACCTACCTGAGGAGGAAGCCAACGCAGTGGAAAATAGGGCTGGGGCAGAGGACAGACACATGACCACGTGAACCCTGGATGCAGCTGCAGCTGACATGTTTGACCCTCAGCCATATGCTATGGGAGCCAAAAAATGTCCAGTTTTTCTTTGGCTAGTTTGAGCCGGGTTTCAGTCACGTGTAAAAGAAAATTCCACAGGCAGTTGGCTCTAGAAGTCTCCTAAATTTGAAATTTAAAAAAAAATGTTTTTTTAAGAAGTGTTAACTTTAAGAAGAAAAAACTTTAAAAGAATCTCTTCCTCTCTCTCTGTTTCGGACTGAATTACCTCCTCCCCAAATTCATATATTGAAGCCCTAAGCCCCAGTGTGACTGTATTTAGAGTTAGGGTCTTTAGGGAGGTAATTAAGGTTGAATGAGGTCATAGGGTGGAACCCTAATCCAACAGGACTGGTATTTTTATAAGAAGAGGAAGAGAGACCAGAGCCTGTGGCTTGTGCCCTCTCTCTCTCTCTCTCTCTCTCCCTCTCCCTCTCTGCTTGCACAGAGAAGAGGCCATGTGAGGACACAGCCATAAAGTGGCCACGTATAAGCCAGGAAGGGATGTCTCATCAGAAACCAACCCTGATGACACCTTGATCTTGGACTTCTAACCTCCGGAATTATGAGAAAATAAATTTCTGTTATTTAAGCCACTTGGCCTGTGCTGTTTTGTTATGGCAACCTGAGCCAGCTAATACACTCCCTATGAAGTTTCTGAGGGGGTCAACTCAACAGTTTGTCACTTTGCAAGGGTCACCCTCAGCCCTGCACTCTCTCCCACCAACACCTCCAAAAGGAAAAGCCACATGGAGGATAAACGGGAAACCAGAGTCTGCCTAGAAATGCTGGAAGGCACTGGTGAATAACACAATAAATGAAGAAGTCCAAGATGTTTTAGGTTAATTTCTTCACAGTTTCTACAAAACATGAAGTTACAGTGATTTAATAATCTCATTTGAAATTACCATGACTGAAGATCAAAATCAAAATACTGTTTTTCACTATTACATATCATGACTCAAAAATTATCTCTAGAATAGATTCACCTTTGACACTAATTAAGCAAGACAACCAATTCAACTGTAAGAGAAAATATTTTCAAGAAAAGCCTAGAAGACTATGATTCTGACTTTTGGGTCACAAGAATTCAATTTTGAGCATGAAACACTGCCACGAAAACCGGTTATAAAGCTGGTAAGAGAAGAGGCCTCCTTATGTGGAAAGATTCATATTAGAATCTTGTCAAATAATATGAGTTCCATGGTGTTGGTTACTGGTTTATGGAATGGTGGGAATTTAAAGATATGGTTTCACTTATCTCTCACCACTATCTTCACATCTTCTGTTGCATGTTCCATTGGAGCTGCCTTCCCTGAGGCTGGATAGCATCTCAGGAAGATCCCATAGTTTTTCAATCACTTTCACTCATAAGAACAGTCTTATCTGTGGAAACCAAGACTCACTCATTTATTGAAGGTCTAGTGATCTCATATCCAAACTTCACACTCAACCAATTCGAAGCTTCTCTCCTCCTTCCCCGTCTCCAAGACCTGGAGAGGGGAGGGGGCTCATGGCCTTCCCTTTTACTCTCCCACACCTCTTTCACTGCCCCCCACCACCCTGCTGCCTGTAGCTCCTCTAGGGTCAACACAAGGGGAAGTGACATCAGGGCAGAGGGGGGCTGCACATCTTCTTACATTAATTTGTGCTGTTTGCAATTCTCTCTTGGCTATCAAAGTTGCCTGTGTGAGGCGACAGTCACATATTGATACGTTCGAGGGGTGCATTTGTAGGTTCTTCAGAGGACCTGCATGGAACTCCCCCTGCCCAGTTCCCAAGGTGGTTGAAGAACCACTTGACCTCTGACCTCAGCATATACTTCACAGTCTGTGTCCATTGCCTGGGTCACCTCACCCCAAAAGGCCAGGACCTAGCAATAACTGCTCAGACTCTCTGCCTTTCCCAGTGTTGCCTGACTCAAGGAGAACATACACGTCTTTCTCTGCCGAATGGTGGAAGGTGAGTTTGCCACTGCTGACACCCTCTCCTGACCTCACTTTCATGGGCTGCTTTAGCAACTTCCCGGCTACCAAACTCTCTATATGGGAAGCAGGCCTCTGTCTCTGTATTCACACACCCCCAAAGTCTTCACCGTGCTCCACTCTGATGGGCCAATGGCAGCTCAGCACGCATCTGCCTGGGGAGGGAAATGTCACCCTCTTATTGCTGCCGTGACCCCAACCTCTAGTTTGGAGATCCTTTCCCTTGACTTGGGGTGAGGGGAGAGCCCTCCTCTCCTTTCTCCATGGCAGTGGGAGGGGGAATGAGGCCCAGGACTCTTTACTGAGATGACTGTCTTCCTTCTCTTTCTGAATTGCTAGTCGTCGCTAATACCAGCTAGAACTTGGGAGCCGGTAGTCACTAGACCCATTTTGACATCTTTTATTAAACACTCCATAGCCATGTCTAACACTATGTTTCAGAATATTAGATAATTAAAACTCATTTTCAACTTTGGAGTATTAATCCTTTCTGATAATTGGAAAAGTCCCCTCAACATCCTCACTTCAAATTATGTTTCTGGAAAATTAGCAACTCAGTGCTGAGAGCACCACTAAATTTAATGAGTCTAGAAGCCACAAGTGAACTTTGACTTAAAATACCAACCTTACTGGGATTCCACTCTAATAGTAATGACTATTATAATCATATAATAGAGCCTAACAATCATACTTTATACATGTAAAGGCATATTAAAACATGGCTTTGCTATAATACTGTTTTCTTTTTTCTTTTTTTTTTTTTTTTTTTTGCGGTACACGGGCCTCTCACTGTTGTGGCCTCTCCCCTTGCGGAGCACAGGCTCCGGACGCGCAGGCTCAGCGGCCATGGCTCACGGCCCCAGCCTCTCCGTGGCATGTGGGATCTTCTCGGACCGGGGCACAAACCCATGTCCCCTGCATCGGCAGGCGGACTCTCAACCACTGCGCCACCAGGGAAGCCCTATCATACTGTTTTCTGATTAAAATATACAGCTATGTTTATTTATGTAAAATTTTTTTAATAATTTAAAAAGTTTTAAAATTTTAGTTGATTTACAATGTTGTGTTAGTTTCTGCTGTACAGCAAAGTGAATCAGTTATACATATACATATATCCACTCTTTTTTACATATAGGTCATGTAAAATTTATAGGTCATGTAAAAATTCTTTAAAAATTTTTTATTTGATTAAAAAGCAAATGGAACAGATACTCTGGATAAGCTCCTTTCTAGCAGCGGTGTACTTTGGGAGATACGTGACTCTGCTGAGGTTCCATTAATTAGCTGTTTCTCACTCTTGTTCATTTAAGCACTTTAACCCTCAGTGATGTGATTTCAATAACAATATTCTATACCTCCATTGTAGTACAGTTTGTACAGTGTGCCAGCATTTCCCCATACATTTTCTCAGTCAGTCCTCTCAGGATAAAACGTATTACTGAGCCTACAAAAAGGATTTTATAGAATAAGAGTCAGTAAATCAGATGCGTAAGTTCCCAAGCAGGTTGTATAGGAAGTGAGGCAGTAAGGAGTGGTAAGGACGGTGGCGATCCTGAAATCACAAACCACATAAAAAAAAAAAAAAAAAAAAAAAAAGCGGGGCTTCCCTGGTGGCGCAGTGGTTGAGCGTCTGCCTGCCAATGCAGGGGACACGGGTTCGAGCCCTGGTCTGGGAAGATCCCACATGCCGCGGAGCAACTGGGCCCGTGAGCCCCAATTACTGAGCCTGTGCGTCTGGAGCCTGTGCTCCGCAACAAGAGAAGCCGTGATAGTGAGAGGCCCGCACACCGCGATGAAGAGTGGCCCCCGCTTGCCGCAACTAGAGAAAGCCCTCACACAGAAACGAAGACGCAACACAGCCATAAGTAAATAAATAATTTTTAAAAAAAGAAGTAGGATAGCTGAATATTTAAAAATAAATAAATAAATAAGCAGCTGCTACTCAGTGCCATCGACCTCTGACATGCAGCTCTGATGTTATCTGATCATCTGATTTTTTAAAAAAGAAAATCTAAAAATTCATATATTGTGAAATCAACTGATTTCTTAAAATATGGGATCAAGTTTTTTAGACATCAAGCCAAATCAAAACAAATCAAAACCCCTACAAATGCTGGCATCTGTGGGCTGCCCGTTTGCAACCTCTCTCTGTAGCAGATATTGTTGGTTGCCTTATGCAGTGTCCCCTCTATGCAGACCCTTGAGAGCAGTCTCCTTCAGTTAAGGTATTTGGAAGAGGAATATTCTTCCTAAATTTCTAGCATGTTGTTGATCTTGTGGACACGATGATGAAAGAGAATGATCAAGCTTCCATTTTCTCCTTGGCTGCCAGGAAGCCCAGAAGCAAATCTGTGGCCTATTCCTAGCAAGCACGCAGATCTAGACAGAAGGAACAACCCTTGGCCCTGTTTTATCCTCCCCCCCTTCACCTTTTTCTTTCTCAGTTACTTCTAGTTTATGTCATCTTGCTGTATTTTATACAAACATATAGGTCCACTCTAAATCCTCTTTGGAAAGCAGGGTATAAATGATTTTCACAACAACCCCTGTGAAATAGGCACTATTGGTCCCATTGATAAGTGAATAAATTGAGGCTCCACAACGTTAACTGACTTGATAATTAATCAACGCCTGAATCAGGAAATGAGAAGACCCAACCTATGTCTTCTGGCTCCAAGTCAAGCGCTCTACTGACTAGGAGAAACAAGGCAGTCACATAGCAAGGATCTCAAACTCAGATGCAACCCAGACTTGGATACTGCTGGAGAGGGCCTCGCTCAAAGCCACTATAGGGCCACAGTTCCCTAGAACACAATGTGATCACAATACAAACGGTGCTCCCTGGAGTTGTGTAGTGTATATGGCACACACTTTCTGAAGGCATTAAAACTCCCTGTGCTAATAACAACAAATTCATGGGCTGAAATGGAACCCCAGTTTGAGAACTGGGTTGTAGAATCTGACCAAATATAACAAGGGCACACAATAGATAAAGAATGCAATTCAGATATGTCTTGTGAAGATAAAGTGGTGTATCCCACAGTATGTCCTAGAGAGGACCTTGCTGCAATGTTCTCTCTCAAATCCAGGCCATGGGGCAGATTTACGGGTGAGAGAACACAAAGAAGGCCTTTGGATTTTTCTGTAACCAAATCCCTGGAGAGTACTCCAAAATGAATCTGCCATGTACAAAACTCTGTTCTTTGCCTAGAATTCAATTACAGCATGGTTGCAATGTATCTGTATTAAATTACAACTATAAGAGCACAGGATGTCCCTAGGTCGTAAGGAATTAGTTGTTCAAATTCAGTATTGTTCTTATTCTTAGTTTCTTTTCTCATAAGGAATGCTAGAACAGTGTTTTTAAACCTTTTAAGCAGTAGAACTGTTTCCTCCAAGCACTTCATGCAACTCCAGTGCTCTGGGGCTGGGTGATTATTGAGAGGGGGGCTTGTGGGCTGGGCCTGGGTGGGCTGCTCTTCTTGGACCAGAGCTGTTTTACACACAGCCTGACCCTTCCCTCTCTCCTCTAGGGTAGCCAACCCTCAGGGCTCCTCAGCTATTATCTTATTATTGAGCCTGCTTTAATGTGCCATAAATGTTCAGAGGAATGTCTAAAGTAGTTTAAAAGAATCTTAGGGGGCCTCCCTGGTGGCGCAGTGGTTGAGAGTCCGCCTGCCGATGCAGGGGATATGGGTTCGTGCCCCGGTCTGGGAGGATCCCATATGCCGCAGAGCGGCTGGGCCCGTGAGCCACGGCCGCTGGGCCTGCGCATCCGGAGCCTGTGCTCCGCAACGGGAGAGGCCACAACAGTGAGAGGCCCGCACACCGCAAAAAGAAAAAAGAAAAAAAAAAAAAAGAATCTTAGGGTTCCATAAAACATGGTTCCTGCTGGGTGATCATCTATGAGGGACATTACATCACTAAAACAAACCAAAAATATAGGACCAGCTAATTCTGGTTTCCACAGCAACTTCTACCATCACTGGCAAAATTCCCACTGAAGTAGGAAGCATCTTCATATGAATTTTTTACAAAAGCACTCCTCTTGCTGGTGTCAACCCACCTGTATAGCATGTTTTGGGGGTGCACATGTATGTTACAGAGTAGTATTACTACAGGCCTTGCCCCCAACCCCAAGATCAGTAAGTTGACAGGTATTTGTAGTTATTAGTTACGTTCAGATGAAATTCTAAAACTGAATAAAGCATAGTATAACATTGGGGGGGGGGGCAACAAGTGGTTTATTTGACTGTTGAAATTTTAAAACACTTAACATGTGTCAAAAGATGTTGTATATTTCTGAAATTGCAAAAGAAATTGCAAAGGAAAGCTACAAAAAAGGGGAACCATTTTACTGACATATGAGCCAGGTAAAAATATACCTATTTGAATAAGACTTTCCTTGTAAGTTGTTACTTAGTTCTATCCCTACTGAATGTGAACAACTCATTCTAGTTTGTAAGGAATGTGAAATGGAAATAAAAGTTTTCCAACTAAGTAAATGCTGTTTTATAGATCGTGTACATGTTAAATGCTTATTATGAACATAAAGAAGCATGAAATACTTAGTAATAGAAAATCAGTTTCTTTGAAGCCTTCACTAAAAAGCATCAACTGAATAAAGAATGTTAGTGCCCCATTCACAGCTTGCCTGGCAGCTACACGGCTTTGTCCATCTCTGGGAACCAATGAGGAAATAAATTCAGAATCGTCGTCTAAACAAACACAGACTTCAGTCTAATACCCCACTAGTCTCACTCTTACTAGACATCATAAGACTTCAGTTGATGGAATAATTGGGGCAGGCACAAGGCCCCCAGCATTTTGGTATCTGTCCGAGGTGTACTGTAGTTTTTTGGTGCTGTCCTCGCCCAGTTCTGAGGCTTTGGCCAAAGGCTGGTCAGTTCCCCTTCATTAGCAGTGGATTAAGTCCACAATCCCAACCACCTCCCTTACTGTCACTCACACTCCAGGCCACTGTGCACCCACCCTAACCGCCCTGGGATCAGGTCCCAGACAACCAGGGTCAGCCCGTTTGCCCCAGAGTCTGCTGAAATTTTCCAAATCAGCCACTCCTAAACCTGCATCTCTGCCTCACCCCTTCTTTCCTGTGGAAACCACAATAAATGGACTTGACCACTGCCTCTCCCACCCCTCCTGCCTGGTGACCGACCCCAGTGCTTCCCCAGAGTGGCCCTATGTGAGGTGCTGTGTTCTCACAGGGAACTGGAAGTGACAAAACTGTAAAGCTCTTTCTGGTTTCTCCTTCTTGAGCACATCTGGCCTCACCTTACCTCATCCAAGGTAATAGGATCAAAATGCTAGTTTATTACCTTTCACTCTAAACAAAAACTCTAAGACTAATTGTAGGAGATGCTATAGGGAGTGTCCAGAAAGTGTAAGCCACTGTCATGGCACCAATGAGCCCAACCCACCAGGACTGAATGTTCTCTGAGCAACAAAGGGATTCTGCCTTTTGTTTCGTGGCTCCATCTGGGAGGTATAGTTTGAGACACAAAGGGATTGCTGCTTCTCTCTGATTTGTTCTCCCTTGGGCATAAAGAAGGGAAGCAAAGGCCCCTTGTGAATTGGGAATTTTCCAGAAATAACAGCGGAGGTCACAGAGCAGGTGCAGAGGGTTTCTGGCAAGCTTAAGCTGGACAACACGTTACACAGAGAAGCAATTAACCAGACCTCGGAGAGAAACAGGAACTGTGGAAAGGGCAGCTCTCACACACACACTGCCGAGAAGCAGATAGGGCTCGACATGGAAAGGGGATAAGACAAAGGAGGCCACAGGTCCAAGCAGACGGTCACACGGTAGACCTGGAACCGAGAATGAGGAAGAAAGGCTGCTTCCGGTCATGTAAGGTGATGACTTCAATGAACTCACGTTTTTAATCGCCAAGCATGAGTTTGATAATTAACCATTACACAACAGGGAAATATCGGTATTGTGGCAGTCTCTGATTTGTGTTTTTTCGAAGGTCAGTCTTGTGAACCAAACTGCTAACAGATTTCATCCACCACAAATTTAACTTAAAAATTATTTCAGGTGAGTTCATACTTTTAAAAATATTCAAGAGCTCATTAAGTTAATTGATCTATTTATAAAAGATTTGAGGTTGTATTGGTTCAATAGAACAATCCTTGCCACACACTGCTACCACAATCAAAACATCATCTAAGTAAATTCTATCATTATGATCAACAACCCAAACATCGTAAAGAAGCAAGTAACTTAGAATGCCATGTGGCGTCCACTGGGATGGTAGTGAGAAGAGAAGGGGTTCTCTAAAATCTCATGCCAGATAGACCTATAGCAGGAAAGATAAACAGTTATGCTATGGTAACAAACACCCCACAAATCTTAGTGATTTAAAACAGTGAGGTTTATTTCTTAGTTTTTCTCCATATCCATCAGGTGTTGGCCATGCTCAGTTTTCTAATATTCTCTCCCAGGACTCAGGCTGACAGAGTAGCCACCACATGCACCAGATCTTAAAATGACTTGCATTCCACTAGCCAAAGCAAGTGTACACCCAACTTCAATGGTCACAACCAACTTTAAGGAGATAAGAAAATACAATCCTACAGCAGGGTTTGCAAACTACAGCTCACAGCGCAGCCAACTGTATTTATAAATAAAGTTTTGTTAGAACATAGCCATACCCATTGGTTTACATATGGTCTATAGCTGTGCTCACCATAGCATTGAGTAGCTGTGACACAGACTACATGTGGTCCACAAGCCTAAAGTATTTACCATCTGGCCCTTTAAGAAAAAGTTTACAGATCTGTGACCTACTGTATTAGTTAGCTTTCACTAGGTTATGCCACAATAACAAACAGCCTCTCAATCACAGGGGCTTACAAAAACAAAGGTTTATTTCTCATTCTCATTACATGTCAGTTGTGGGCAGGCTGTGGCTGTGATGTGGGTCTTCTTCACAGGCTAACGAAGTATTCCTTATTATAACATACTATTCTTGTGGCAGAGAGAAAAGAGCATGGCTGAATCTCACAATGACTCTTAAAGCTTAAGCATGGATGTACATAGTTACATTACTTTTGCTCACATTTTATTGGCCAGTGAAAGTCACGTGGCCCAGCCTCACATCATTGGATAGAGAAGTGAATGCCTCACCATAAGGAGGCACTGTGAGTTACCTGATTATGTGCAGGGATGTGTAGTACTCTTACAGAGAAGGAACAATAATTGGGAACAATAACACAATTGACCGTCCCTACCAGGTGAGCAGTTTGGTGGGGACAGCACCAATGGCTGGCCAGGACCTTAAGAAATCCTGGTGTGCAGGCTTCCCTGGTGGCACAGTGGTTAAGTATCCGCCTGCCAATGCAGGGGACACAGGTTCAAGCCCTGATCCGGGAAGATCCCACATGCCGCGGAGCAGCTAAGCCCGTGCACCACAACTACTGAGCCCACGTGCCACAACTACCGAAGCCTGCATGCCTAGAGCCCATGCTCGCAGCAAGAAAAGCCACCGCAATGAGAAGCCCATGCAGTGCAACAAAGAGTAGCCCCTGCTCACCACAACTAGAGAAAAGCCTGCGCGCAACAACGAAGACCCAATGCAGCCGAAAATAAAAATAAATAAAATAAAAAATTTTAATTCTTAAAAAAAAAAAAGAAATCCTGGTGTGCAAAAGTCAGCTCAGCACTATGAAAAAAACCCTTAAAAGCCCATGGATCAGGGGCTTCCCTGGTGGCGCAGTGGTTGAGAGTCCATCTGGCCTGCTGATGCAGGGGACACGGGTTCACGCCCCAGTCCGCGAAGATCCCACATGCCGCAGAGCTGCTGGGCCCGTGAGCCATGGCCGCTGAGCCTGTACGTCCGGAGCCTGTGCTCCGCAATGGGAGAGGCCACAACAGTGAGAGGCCCACATACCGCAAAACAAACAAACAAACAAAAAAAACCCCATGGATCTAGAATAAGTCTCTCTCTGAACCTCAGAGTCCTCCTCTTATAAAATGAGGTAATCAAACTGCATCACTGTTTTCAACCTTTTCATGTCAACACATTTTGAGCATCAACCTCTCCCCCCACCATGACTATTGCTCCACTTTGAGTAACTACAGACTGAGAAAATGCATTTGGCTAAAACCACAACATTCATCAATTGCAAGCCACTGCTTACTGTATCTAAAGGTAATCTTGAGATAATTATGAATGACAGTACTTCTCCCCTGTGATTGCTAATTAACACTTGAGCAGATTCATACAGGCTAATAGGGAGATGGGAGCAGACATGCTGGCTTTAAAGGCAATTTTTCTAGAATTACAGACATTTATGCCATTACATAAATTTATACCACAGATAGCTATAAAGGGATTGGCACTAAATTCACTAGATGGCAATCATCCGCTAATCTGTGCGTCTCTGTGGCTTGGGGCTGTCTTGTTCGATACTGCATTCTAGGGACTTAGTACATAGTCGATGCTCATTAAATATCTCTGAACAATTTTAATATCAATTTCAATATCAATTCCTTAACTGATAAAAGGAATCATGTGTTCCATAATGTTTTTAAATCATTTTTATCTCTTCTGTCAATCAAGTCCATGCATACATTTGAAAAAGAAGGACTGACATATGTATAGGTGAATCATATTACGTATTTAGTTTATAGATCAATGCTTGATGTTCGGATGAATTTCCATTACTTGCAACTCTTAGCCCTCAGGGGTCTCTGGCCCATGAGTTGGGATCACTGCACCAAAGAAACACAGGTAAATCAGTCTTACGCTAGCGCAAAAACTAGACTAACACATTCCTTCTAATTTAGTTCGGAGCCTTTATTCCATTGGTGTTGCTCATCCAGGGAGTAAACTATAATTGAGTAACTAAAAAAAAATTCTCCCCGCCTTCAACAAGTTTCTCACTAAGGTGAACAATCAGCCTCTAAGGTCATAAAATACTTATGTGTTAAACAAGACTTGAGTTCAAATCTCCAGGTGGGCCTCTGCCCTGGATAAAGCCTAAATGAATAAATGATTGACTCTATCCACTTACAAACCACGTGTTTTGTTTGGTATCTGATCACATACTTGACGGGGTCATCGGTTCCTAATCCTCACTATGCATCAAAATCACCTCACCAAAACTTTAAAAATATAGGAGAGGTACCTGGCCCCTACCAGATTCTGAATCAATTGCTCAGATTGTGAGAGGGGAATGAACAAGGCAAACCATGTCCAGGTAATGTTATGAAAATCATTTGACCTCATGGAACCCCTGAAAAGGTCTCTGAGACTCCGGTGGAGGGTCCCTGGATCATACTTTGAGAACTGCTGGCCTAAGATAGGGGATACAGATAAAGATGGTTCTCACTGACATAGCTTAGCGTCTGCTAACATCTCTTCAATGAGTACCTCTTCAGTGTTGTAAAAGTACCTGTCTTGGGGGTAAAGCCAGAAATTAACTGCTGCTATTGACATTCCTTCTTTCCCCTCATGTGTTTTTCGAATGCACAGCTGAAGCAAGCTCTGTTTCCTTGAAGATAAGTGGTTGCATTTGGTCACCCAGATCAAGGTTTCATTTTCTGATAAAACATGATCATATAAAATCATGAGAGTACAATGAAGTTTTTAAGGGTGGAGGAGTTGCTTTGGAAGGATTTGAGTTGGTGCTACAGAGCAGATATCTTGATCAATCAGATATTTCCACTAGGTGTGTTGAGTGGGACACAAGAGAGGAAATGGGAGGTATAACCCAGGTTTTCAGGGCATTTACAACCTATTTCAGAAAAAAAAATCTTAGAAACAAATCTAAGTTGGCAAACAACTGCATGCTGCATCTTGTGGGAAACCATAGCATGGTGGAAGAATTCAGAGAAGAAAGAAAGGAGGTGGAATAATTGGCCAAGTCTTCACGGAAGAAATAAAGTTTTTCCAGGCATTTACAGAGACATGAGAATGCGGAAGGGAGGGGCAGGAAGAGCCCGGGGTGGTGGGCACAGGGGAACAGCTGTCCCCAAAGTGGGTCTTAAGACCTCCCTCGTTGATACAACACAATTATCTTCAGAAATGATCCTAAAATGAGTAATAAATAAGGCTAGAAAAGAAATGAAAACATAAAGAATTGTCTTCTATTAAGTTTTATACATATAATTAGGCCAGTAATTAATTATTACAACACAGAAAAGGAGGAAAAGTAATGGATTAATCATTTCAATTACATTAAAGTATTTGTTTGAAAGGCACAGAAAAGAAGCACTTCAAAAGGGGTAAACTCTACAAGGTTCAGAGACAGATTTGCACATAGAACTGCAGTAAGGCCAGCCTTGTTTCTGTGCCCTTACAGTTCTTGTGTTATCCTTGTTCATTTTGAATCTACTCTCGAAATACAGAAATATGTGGTGTTACAGTGTTTAGAGACACAAACTGTGCTGGAAGCAAACTCAAATTATTCCAAATCTTATGAACTTAACACTTTGTATTAGTCAGGATTCTCCAGAGAAACAGAACCCATAGGAGATTATAGATTGATTGTAATTATGGAGGCTGGGAAGTCCCATGATTTGTCACCTGCAAGCTGGAAACCCAGGAAAGCTAGTGGTATAATTCAGACTAAGTCCAAAGGACTGAGAACCAGGGGAGCTGATGACATAAATCCTAGTCCAAGGGCAGAAGTAGATGAGATGAGATGTCCCAGCTCAGGCAATGATGCCTGCCTACATTGAGGAGGGCGATCTACTTTACTGAGCCCACTGATTCAAATACTAATCTCATCCAGAAACACCCTCACACAGACATATCCAGAAATAATGTTTAATCTGGGCACCTCATGGCCAGTCAAGTTGACACATACAATTAACCAACACACACTTGATTGTATGTAGCTGAGTCCACGTGTGTAGGGAGTCAAAGGACAAAACTGTGAGTTCCCCAAATTAACTTCCAAGTAGAATATATTTCTGAAAGAATAAGTCATAAATGTGCTATGTTATTATTATTAAGACTCAACAATCATTGCAGCAATTGTTTAGAACTTAGCTAACAGAAGAATTTTCTACCGATTATATTCCATTTAAAGTTATTATAAAGTATAATCAATAAAAATATCAAATCACTATGTTGTACTCTTGAAACTAATATAATATTGTAAGTCAACCATACTTCAATAAAAAATTTTCATTAAAAAATAATTTTCTAGGAAGGAGTATTATATTCATCATTTAGAATTGTCGTAACATGGTGATAATAAAAAGCAAATCAACTTTCAGTCAGCTTCATTAATGTTTTTAAAATTTCCATGGACAATGCACTCCTTATTGCCTGCACCTGAGGCCAGTGGCACCCATGGCCTCACCCTGATTCACCACCAAAAGCTTGAACATGGGAGGGAGGAGTAGGAATGTGCGGTGCTGGGATGGGGGGAGCTTGCTCTAGGTCCTGCACTAGGTCTCCCTCCATCTTTTTTCCCTTCAGTTACTTCATGACTCTAAGTGGCTTCCTGGTGGGAGGGAAGGAGCCAGTGGCTGCCGTGTGGGGACCGATTGTTCTTGGAGTAGCTTCCCAGTGGAGGCTCAACAGATGACAGCTATTCAGTATGGGACAGAGGTCATCAATAAGCCCTCCAGGAGAATTCCCAGCTTCCACCCTATGCTTCTGTTTATTATCTATCTAGCTTTTTTTGGGGGGGGTGGAGATGGGGGCAGGGTCGGGGGACTAGCACCCTGTGCTCAACCCACCCACCCCTTTTATAATTTTGGAGATTTTCTGTATCAGACTTTCATTACTTTCCTCAGTGTTAACACTACCTACCTACACTTCCTGAGCAAACTGCTACCAGGGGGATAATAGCTCCCACTGCTTTATGATCCTATCTATTCCTTATCCTGTGCTTCCCACTTTTCCCTCAAGGAGAAGGGGATTGGCTGTGAAACTGAGCAGGAGCCTGTGGGGCCCTCCCAGATACAAAAGCCCCTCCATGTTCCCCATTTATTGTTGGCAGAAAAAGGTTTTAGTCTCCCAGGTCTTCCCTGAGTTCCAAAGAGCAGACTCAAGCAGATACTAGTTAGGGAAGTGAGGGAATACAGAAACAAACAAACGAAAAATCAGTCAAGCAAGAAAAGTAATGATAGCTTAAACTATAGTTCAAACTGATAAAACACAGTCCTAGTTCCTTCTCAAGGGATATACATAACAATCTGATGCATATCTTTGAGTTGTTCTGCAAAAACTTAAGACCCCTCATTCAGATGGATGATGGTGACTACAGGCCGACCACAAGCATATAGACCCCAGACTAGTTGTGAGGCAGGAGATAGATGGGCTCCAGGTTAGACATTTACAGACAGCCTCCTGTTTACTCTTCCAGATAGAAACAACAACAGGGACAGGGTTAATAGCTGGACTTTGCCTTCGGTGGACACTTTAAGATATCAGTAATGGCAGGGGGAGAGAGGAGCTGAGCCCTGCCCAGATAAGAGATAAAGAGACTGCATATTTCTCATTCTTGAGGTCAAGAAGACCTTCCCAACTACACATGCACAGAAAGGCTCCTTGGGGGTCAAAAAGGGAGGGGGCACCACCCCACAGTAAGTAATGTCAACCTACCCATAGGCCTCTTCACTAGAATCCATCTTGGCTAAGAGATGTGCGCGCACACAGGGAAGGATCCTGAGATAAACCAAACACAGACTCAGAACCAGGCAAAGCAAGATGATTGGCCAGAGGAAACCCGGAAGAAATGCTCCATATAAGTGATTCAAGCTACCATGAGGGTACAACCTCTCTCTGAGTCTGCCTGTGTGTGTCTATTCACAGTACTTTTTCCTCCTAGGAAACACTTTGTTTCACTACTTTCCGTCTCTATGTGAAAATTCATTTCTACAAAGCCGACAGGACAGGGCCTTGTCACTGGCCACTGTTCCTGGTGGTCTAGTGGCTAGGATTTAGCGCTCTCACTGCCATGGCCTGACTACAATCTCTGGCCACATAACTGAAATCCTGCTTCAAGCCACTGCAGGCCAAGGCCACAACCTGAGATCAGTTGGAACCAGAGGCTGATGATTAAGATACCAGAAATATCACCATGTTACTTCACCACCATCCAATCAGAAGAAAGTCCACGAGCTACGACCCTCACCCCAAATGGTGCCTTTAAAAACCCTTCCCTGAAAAGCATCAGGGAGTTCAGGTCTTTTGAACATGAGCTGCCCACTCGCTTTGCTTGGCGTCCTGCAAATAAACACCATACTTTCACTCACCACAATACAGTGTCTGTAGATTAGATTGGCTTTGCTCTGCTGTGCGCAAACCGACCCAAGTTCGGTTTGGTAACAGCTATACGTGATCTCTTAGTGTCACCCCTTGATGAGCTTTCTTGCCTGGAGTTCCAGCTCTATTGTGTTCCCGGGGCTATTAAGTCATCAATATCTCTCAGGGAATTAATAGGGTCTTCAGAGTCTCAGGTTTGCTCCCTATGTTTAGCTGTTCCTAGGGTAGACTGTGGGGAATTTTCCAACTTGCTAAATATGCTGTTTCTATCTTCTATATATAATTAGAGTCACTGGTTCAGACCAACAAAAATATTGAGGAATAAAATTTAAAGTAAAGCTCTAACAAACCTTTGGAGAGCAACATTTCTGGTCCCTGAGCTCCCAGGCTGTTATTTCTGTAATGGAGTGAATGGCATTCCCTCTACAGCTTCCTTATTGCTCTAGAAACTTACAAGTCACTTTGTCCCAGACTGAATAGCTGAATTAGTGACACCAGATACCAGGGTTATGAAGATAAGAGAAAAAAAGGTGTTTTTCCTAGAGGAAACGTTTAAATACCTGTTTAAATTGGAAGGCAATGAATCTATGTGACAAGTATGCAGTGAAGAGCCCAAAATGAATCACATGGATAATGTATAATGTTGAAGGGGAGCGGAATTTGTCACCCCAAACTGTGCCACTTTGGCATGAGGATTATTTTGAGCTAAAGGCAATCAAACCCTAGCAGATTCAGGGATGCTCTTTAACTCCCCTCAACTGCCTAAATTTACATTGGAAGGGGGGCCTATACCTAGAGAGAGCTATAACCAAAGACACCTTTTTACCTAAGAAACTTCTGCATAACAGGGCAACCTTTGTTTTCCAAACATCTCCTCTGCCTTCCTGTGAATGACCCTCCTCCCCTTTGTAGTCCCAGACCCCTACCCATTTCCTTAGCTCAGGATGCTATATAAGCCTCACTTACGTGGCTGCCCTGCAGGTCTCATATTTTTATGGAGCTCTCATGCATACAAAATTTGTTTTTCTCTGGTTAATCTGTCTGATATCAGTTTAATTATTAGACCAGCCAAAGAACCTTGAAGGGAAGAAGGGAAAATTTTTACACCCCTTCAATGTCACGAATAACGAGCCTTTGTTTTGAGGTATGAACCCATTTTCTTACTTGTCAAGCCTTCCGATTATGTCTCTCACATTGCATTGTCCACAAAGCTACCATGGGATGGATGTTCAAATCAAGGGTTACTGCAAAAGTCAAGATTCAAGGAACTGAGATTTGCTTGAATAACATCTATAGAACAAACTGTTTCCTAGATGAACATCAAAATGAGGAGAAACTAATTTAACTGTCCATCTCTGATATTTATGACTATTTATTCCAAACAGGGTCACTCAGAAGTTTTAAACACATCCCACGACTGAAAACTGAAATAAATGAACTCCAGGTAATACTGTATCAAGGGGTAGGTTAAAAATTCTTTGAAACCCACAACTACTATCCCTCCCCACCCCCATACACTAGAGTCAATTTTTGACTAATTTTCTTTTGAAAGTAGTTATCAGTTCCAAGCAAATATATTCATATTTGTGATAAAAATTATCCTTGCAACCTTTCTTTCTTTTCTCCTTTTATCCTCCAATATCATCCCTCACAGGTAATTTTTATCTGTTTAAAATGCCATAAAACACCATTAATACTAAATCTCAGCATAACTCATGCTAGAAAATATATCATTTAGCATATTTATTTGTGATATTAAAAAAATAAAAACTGTGGGGACCCACTCAGACCCCCAGTGTTAGTATAAAGATGATTTTAAAATGAAAACATTTGAGCTACAGAAGATATAGAAAGAAATCTTATCTAAACTTCCTTTATCTGACTAAAACAGAGCTTCCCAAAAATACAGCTGCTATTAACCTCCCTCTGAGGAAGTTTCAGCAAATTCAGCTGCCATGGAGACAGACTGCCCCCTGCCATTAGCATCAAAAAAGCCCAAAAGAACATTCCATATTTTCCCACTGGAGCCCTAACACTCCTCCACCCCAACTTCCATGCCCTTTGTTAAGTTGGTATATAAACACTTATCTCTGGCTATTTAGTAAGTTACTCATTACCAAGCAGCTCTCTAGTGCATATGTAAGTAACGTTCATCTTTTCTCCTGTTAAACTGTCTATTGTCAGTTAATTTGTAGGACCCCAACCACTGAACCCAAGTTGGAAGAGGAAAATTTTTCCACCAACAAGAGCAAAGTAAAGCTTTGAAAAGAAATAGATCAGTATTTGATATCCCATTTTATTGAATTCATCAAGATTCTGAATTCAAAAACTATTAAGTTAATAAGTGAAAACTGAAACCATGAAAGACCCACAGGGCCTTCCTGGTGACAGACCCATCCGTGTCCCCCATTTCTTGTTTGTAGAAAAAGACTTTGTCTCTTAGGCCTCCCCTGAATTCTAAAGAGCAGCTCAAGCAGTTACTAATTAGGGAAGTGAGGGAATGAAGAAACAAACAAAAAAAAGCAGTCAAGCAAGAAAACTAATGATAGTTTAAACAGTAGTTCAATGATAAAACAGTCCTAGCTCCTCCTCTAGGGATATACATAACAATCTGATGCATATCTTTGAGTTGTTCTGAAGAAACTAAGACCCCCACCCAGGTGGAGGGTGGTGACTACATGCTGACCAAAAGGACATGGACCACAGACTGGCTGGAACCAGAAGGCTAATGATAAATATTACCAAAACATCACTCTGTTATCTCTACTAACCAATCAGAAGAAAATCCATGAGCTGATTACACATCCTACAACCCTCACCCCTAACATTGCCTTAAAAACTCTTCCCTGAAAGCAACTGGGTAGCTCATGTCTTTTGAACATTAGCTGCCCATTCCCTTTGCTTGGCACCCTGCACTAAATGCTGTACTTTCCTTCACCACAAGCCCATGCCAGTAGATTGGCTTTGCTATGCTCGGGCAAGCAAACTCAAGTTTAGTTGGGTAACAATATGGTTATTAGCTTGTTAGATATATTAAGTGGTGTGGCTGCAGTGAACCAGGCATGCTGAAATGCTTCTAGTGGATAGGAAATTCAGACAATTTCCTGGATACAATTTCCTGTATCAACTGCTCTTGATACAAGTTCAAGCCTTAACAATGTTAATATCCCTAGCCATGAAAACTTCTAGACATCTAGGAGATAATAAGAGATGCTCTCAAATATTTATTTAAAGAGCTACTCAGCACAATATATATTTATTTTTCAAGGACAAAAATTACAAACAACTTAAATGTCCAATAATAAAGAATAGCTAAATAAAATGTTAAGGGGTAAAATAAAGTTTAAAAAAATGGGCGTGATCTAAATTAAGTTTGGTATATATGCTTGGGAAGGTGTTTAGAAGGAAATACATAAAAATTCCAAGAGTTGCTTTCTCTAACCTGGAGAATTGTGGGTGATTTGTTGTTTCTTCTTAATAGAAGTTAAAAAAATAAAAGACTAAGCTTTGGTAAAAGGACCAACCAAAAGGTACCATAATTACTTATGGACCCAATTAGCAAACATTGTCTGGAGAGTTGAATCAAGGAACAGGGAGGGATTTAAACCTTTCTCAAAAATAAAAACAAGGGCTTCCCTGGTGGCGCAGTGGTTGCGAGTCCGCCTGCCGATGCAGGGAACACGGGTTCGTACCCCAATACGGGAAGATCCCACATGCCACAGAGTGGCTGGGCCCGTGAGCCACAGCCGCTGAGCCTGTGCTTCTGGAGCCTGTGCTCCGCAACGGGAGAGGCCACAGCAGGGAGAGGCCCACGTACCGCAAAGAAAAAAATAAAAACAAAATAAAGGACACAGTACTGTTAACTAAAGGGGCTGTTTTTGTTGAAGGGGCTTCAGAATGAGCTTCCCCCAAATGTAACACTTTGGCATGTGGGTTATTTGAGCTAAAGATAATTGAGACCCTGCAGGCTCAACAGAAACTTCTGCCTCTCCCTTGACTATGTAGAAGAGTTTAAATTGGCAATATTTCCCAGAATGAGAATTACTACCAGTGATAAATTTTATCTGAGTGACCTATCTGCATGGCAAGGCAAACATCTAATTACTAAACATCTGCTCCTATTGTCCTATGAATTGCCCTTCTCCCCTTTGAAGTCCCAGGCCCCTTTCCCATTCCTTAGCTCAGGATGGTAACATGTACTTCTTTTTACCCTTCTGTCTTTGAACCTCTCATTATTTGGGTTCCCCATATGTATGAAATTAACTTGGTTTTTCTCCTCTTAATCTGTCTCATGTCGATTTGATTATTAGACCAGCTGAAAGGATCTTTGAAGGGTAGAGGAAAATTCGTTCTCCCCAATATTATCAATATTACAAACAGACTTGCTTACATTCATACTCGTCCAACACAATTTGAGTTCCCATTGTATGCAAAATCCCATGCCAGTCTTTTTCCTTTCCTTCTCTTGTAAAGGCATAATTCTAATTCTTGAAATGAACTACAAGTTATCACAGAATGGGTTAAACATTAAAATGCTAAACCACACAGGTAAGTATTATAGAAATTTCTGCTGCAAACCCCAAAAATAACATTTTAGTAAGGAAGGGAAATGCAATTAAAAACTCAATTCTCAAACCATTGCACCATCTTTCCAATGTAGAAAGTGCTGGAAATAAAATTTCCAGACTCTTAGTATATTGATAAGGAAACTTAAATATTTATTATTTCTAATTTTAGTATGCAACTTAAAAAAATTCCCGGAGGAATTGCCTACCACCATAAATTTTTATCAACATAATTAACAGCAATAGCAGAGCCAAGAACTAATAATGAGGCTGTAAACTTAATTAACAGCAGCAGTTACAAAGCAAGTGGCACTTTAACAGCCTGCAGCGTCACTGGAAAGCGTTACGCTGCTGCTCAGATTCTGTGTTTTCCCTGAGTAAAAAAGCTTTCTGTCCAAATGAAGTCATTTCTGATAGCTAAGAACCATAATCAGAGCTGCACTTAAACATTAGACTTGCATTAAAAAATCCCCCAGGAACAAATTTCGGTAAATCCTTCCACTGGTTAACTCACAGTTGATTTGCCTGCTCACTGGTTTGCTGTCAATGAGGGCAGGAGGCGATAAGGGAGATTAGCATCAGGGTTGGAGCTCTAACAGCATTAAGTGTACAGGGAGAAAATCATACTAATATAAAAGATTCCCTCAATCTGAAAACTAAAGATTCCTGTGGAAACGCCAGTTTTACAGGGACACTTTGGGGAGGGGGGCTATAGACCCTGTTAGGCTACATATGCCGGGGGTTTCCAAAGTAAGCAAAAAACATATGCCTATAAAGAGACTTATATAAGAATGTTCGTAGCAGCTTTATTCATAATAACCCCAAACTAGAAATAGCCCAGGCAACCATCAACAGGTGAAAGGATAAGTAAATTGTGGTCTCTCCACACAAAGCCACACTACTCAGTACTAAAAAGGGCACCGATTACTGATATATGCAAAAAAAGATGATGAATCTCAAAAATACGCACTGAAAGACTTATGCATAATAGTGTATACTCTATGTACTTATCCCAAATAGTATATACTCTATAATTCTAGAAGTGTATGAAGTTCTAGAAGAGGCTAAACTAATGCCTATTGAGAAAAATCAGATCATTGGTTACCCCTGTGTGACTGGCATTACATAGGTGTATGCATTTGTCAAAACTCACTGAATAGAAAATTTTAAATTTGTGTGTCACTGCATGTAAACTTTTACCTCAATAAAAACCATAAACACATATTAAACTCCAGATGATCATAGAAATGCTGAAGTCTTTAGGGCTGAAGTATACTGATTTCTGCAACTTACTCTAAAATGTATCAAAAATAAGATGAAGAGAGAAATGGACAGATGGATGGACAGTGACAAATATAGCAAAATGTTAACTGAAAAATATAGGTGGTGGGTACATGAGTACCCACTGTACAATTCCTTCAGATTTTCTGTTTGTTTGAAAAGTATCCTAATAAAATGCTGGGAGGGTTCCTGACCACCCACCCTCCCCCCTTTTCATTTTGCCAAGCAATTTTAAGACATTAAGAAAATGAAAGTGTGTGATACACGGTTTCTATAAGAACACATTTTTCGATGCGTCATGAAAATTGCATTGTCTATAAATCTTGCTTGCTTTCTTTAATTATTGAAGAAGGTACAAAACGCTGGTAGTAAGTTAGCTCCATTTGATTTGGAAAAAGATACTTTAATATCTTTTAAAAATATTTAGAGAAAATAACCCCACTTTCTAATATAATAAATACAGGCTAATTTATGTATCTGTATCAAAGGTGCATGGGGTTTGCAATACTGGACATGAGGTAAAATTCTGTGGGTTTTTCACAGAATAAAATATGCAGAGTACATACATATGTCCATCAACCAGCTATTAACAACTAGGAAATTAGCAGACTATATAATCACATATAATACCAATAAGCCATATAATCACATCCTGGATTTGGGGTTACAAAAAGGCAACTCT